>NC_044038.1:182131114-182431114 GCF_901765095.1 Microcaecilia unicolor | reverse complement strand
AATGTAACAACTTGAAGGTCAAGAACAACGGACTGTTCTTGCCACGCAGTGAACCAAGGAAGAAGCAGTTTGGTTCCTGCAGCCACCGGACCAAGAGGTACGGGGAGAGCGGGAACAAAGGGAGAGTTAGTAAGAAGCCTTGGAAGAAGGTGGAGGTGAAAAGAAGACCAGTGAGACCTAATAAGGTCCACCAACTGATGAACTGTGTATCTGGAGGAAAGTATCGTGGTTCAGCTGTACCTGCCATGCGTGACCTGTGACCTCCTTATCTGCTGCAGAGTTCCCTTCCAGCTGCGACTGAGACTCGCTGTGAATCCAGCTTGAGTCTGTGAGGTGTCCCGTGCCAGCTCCCAAGAGCCACGACCCTGAGGTCTAAGCCTGGTGAGAAACACGGTGATTCATTTCCTACTAATCGGGGGCTAGTTAGTGGTATTTACCTGAGCAGAAGGCTGGTGCCGTCATTCTTGTGATCAGGAGAAGTTGCTAATAACTGTACTACCTCGTAACATAGTGTGACTGATCAGTGGTGTAATTTTATCTGGTAACCAATAAGAATTAGTGTTTAGTAGTGTGACGTATGAGTGTAATTTTTATCAGCCAGTAATTTTGTAATCAGCCAAAGCTTGCAGAGTTCTATTTTGTATACCTTAGCTCTATTTTCTTACCTGACATACTATAATAAATCTAATATATATATATATATATCATCCTACGGTCTCAGCTACAGTTCTTTCTAACGGAAGTATTTGGCTAGGTTCCAAGGTTCCCACCCCTAGACCTAATTCAGGATTATTTGTTTGCAGATAGTTCTGCTTAGGGGAACCTGGACACAGGTAATTTATTATCTGTGAATTATCCTACAATACCCGCAAGCGAGCCTTCTCCGGAGTAGCCCCCACACTCTGGAATGCATTCCTTGAAAGGCTCCACTTAATACAAGACTATCTTTGCTACAGAAAGTAAGTGAAAGCTTGGCTCTTAAAACCAGGCCTTTAATATAAGAAGTAACTAACTTCTTCGTCTAACACACACACACATGGAGTGGCACAGGTTGCAAATACTGCAGTAGGACATGTTTCTCCACTCCTTCCCTAGCTGAGATTACATTTAATCATCTCTCTTACCTCATGTGCAACTTAAATTATTCTCTTACCTATTGTAAGAGTATCTACCTGCTATCTCACCTTTGTGGGTCTGGGGCCTATACAAGCCTGAACCATTCTCTTATAACAATATGAATTCTACATACTGAGGCCTGAATGCATCTATATCCATCAGAAACCAGCTTTTCACAAAAGGAAAATTACTACTGGGCATACCAAGATGACTTCATCCAAGGACACGGTGTTTGCTGCAAACTAGTCTCCAGTTATCTCCTGGGAAGAATGGAGGAGAGTAACAGAAAGAGACACAGATGGCTCCAGGAGTATGAGATCCATCAGGGAGGTTTGCTTGCCGTCTGATAACAGTTTTTTCACTATAACAAAGGTCTCTCTACATGACCATGAATTTGGCTGGACATTATTGAACCATCTGTGATTGGTCCACAGGTATCATCTGACCCAGAAAGATGCCAATGTTGGACTGAAGAAAAAGAAGAGAAGACCAGAAGACTTCGAGAATAGATGGCTCTGAGAGAGAGAGAGAGAGAGAGAGAGCAAGAGACTGATTTCCTAAACACCAGTGAACTGCAGAACTTGTAACAAACTGACAATATTAGCTCAGCTACAATACATGGACTCACCCGAACGACTGTATCCATAATACTGACCTTGGACTTTATTCATTGACTGAGAGACTCGCTGGGGCTTCAGCTTGAGTCTCAAAGGAGGAATCCGATTCTTTACCATTAGAGGTCTGCAATACAGACTATGAGGTGAGATGACAGGATATACTACCTATGGTTTAGAGCTTAGTTAGTTCATGGTTTTATCTGAAACATATTGGTTTTCCAGGACTGGTGGTCAGTGAATCATTAGCTGCTAAGTGAATTACAAGACACATAAGTTGTGTAAGTTCTCATAATCTCATTAGGTTTATCAGTATTGTAATTAGTTGTCTGATCATTTATTTAGATAGTCTATTTGGCTAATCATATTTCTTTGTATATATTTTGGTGATAATGTATTTTTGTACTACAAGTGTATTTTTGTAAGTTGCTTTGCAATTGGCCAAATATTTTTATATACCTAATAAAATAGTTTATTCCATCTGTGGCATTGTTTCTTTCATTGGTACAGCTAGCTAGGAGAAGAGTCTGAGGACAAATAAGAGGTACACGCATCCCCTAGAAACGTGTTCAATATAATTGCTATTTAGTAGTGTTCTGTCTTCCAGGTACCTCTGATTATATATTAGGAGTTTGTTTATCCTTCTAATATATTCTTACCCTATCTATATGTTAACCATCTCTCTGACCTCATGTGCAACTTTCTTTAAATTAGTCACCTTACTTTCTAACTCCTCTTACTCTCTTACCTATCTATATGTTCCATCTTTGCATATACCGTACGTTGTCTATTAAAATGTTGACATTGTAAGTATTAACTATGCCATACTTTTGTAATTGTCTATTGCTTATGTTTGATTTATTCTTACTGTATACCTCAAATAAATACATAAATAAATATCGATGAGGTGTTAAGGGCACCTGCCCTTCTCAAATGCTGTACTCATTGGGTATTGATATGCACTGTTTCTGCTCTACCCTTGTCGTATGGGCAGCACTACTGTTAACCCTCAGACATTGACTTTATGGCATCAGCAAACAGCAGATCTGAATGTAGGAGTGGCATGTGCTGCAGTGAAAAGTATTGTGGGGTGTAACAGTGCATCCTGAACTCATACCCCTTTATCACATGGTAGGCTCATGTTGTGCACAGCGTGCCTCAGGAAAGGGGCTTCTTAGTCTCATCCACTGTTGGAATAGTTTGCTTTCTGTGCCCCTCAGGTCAACAATACATCCAGTGTGGCATCAGCCAAAGTTGGCAAATGCCATTGTGATGTGGTGTTCTATCTCATACAGCCATGCTTCATATTTGCCAGGCCAGGCATGTCAAGGTTAGCGGCAACTCATCTGTGTCGGTGTGAGTCTGGATGTTATCCCATACTCTGAAGTTCATCCCACACTGCCACTCCATGGTTCCCACATTACTGATTGTGACCACCACCCAGAGAACATAGGTCTGCTAATGTGGCAATTCCCATTTCAGGGCCAGCTGTACAATGAGAGAGGGAAAGAATCTAGGAGTCAGCTTGTAATACCTGACATATACAGATGTCTATCTCACAGCGTGCTGGTGGTTCCTACAGTGCACCATCATTTGGTACCTTCCACTTCCAAAGCCGTGCTGTTCTTCATGGAATACACAAATGTTAACACCCTTGTACTGAGGATGTGATGTGATGTGATATGTCCTCACTTGGATTCCAGGGCTCTGTCCTTTTCTGGTTCTTTTCCTACCTCTCCCTCCGCACCTTTAGTGTTCACTCTGGTGGATCTTCTTCTACTTCTATCCCTCTGCCTGTCGGCATACCTCAGGGTTCTGTTCTTGGTCCCCTCCTCTTTTCTATCTACACTTCTTCCCTTGGTTCATTAATCTCATCCCATGGCTTTTCCTACCATCTCTATGCTGATGACTCCCAAATCTACCTTTCTACCCCTGATATCTCACCTTGCATCCAAACCAAATTTTCAGCGTGCTTGTCTGACATTGCTGTCTGGATGTCTCAACGCCACCTGAAATTAAATATGACCAAAACCGAGCTTCTCATTCCCCCCCCCCCCAAAACCCACCTCCCTGCTCCCCCCGTTTTCTATTTCTGTTGATGGCTCTCTCATTCTCCCTGTCTCCTCAGCTCGAAACCTTGGGGTCATCTTTGACTCTTCTCTCTCCTTCTCTGCAGTGGTGTTCCTGGCCTGGATGGCACCTGGGGCGGAGCGCCGATGCACCCCCCCCCCCCCCCGCTAAATGACACCTCCCCTCCTCCGGCGAAATGACACCCCCCCGGGTGCATGCCGCTGGGGGGGGGGGGTGCCGCGGCGTGCACCTGCTCTGAGTTCGCTAAACTTCGTTCGCTGCAGCTCCCTCTGCCCCGGAACAGGAAGTAACCTGTTCCGGGGCAGAGGGAGCTGCAGCGAAGAGCAAAGTTTAGTGAACTCGGAGCAGGCGCGCGCCGCGGCACCCCCCAGCGGTGTGCACCCGGGGCGGACCACCCCCACCGCCCCCCCCCTTGGTATGCCACTGCTTCTCTGCTCATATCCATCAGATCGCCAAGACCTGTCGTTTCTTTCTTTACAACATCCGTAAAATCTGCCCCTTTCTTTCTGAGCACTCTACCAAAACCCTCATCCACACCCTTGTCACCTCTCGTTTGGACTACTGCAATCTGCTTCTTGCTGGCCTCCCACTTAGTCACCTCTCCCCTCTCCAGTCGGTTCAAAACTCTGCTGCCCGTTTCGTCTTCCGCCAGGGTCGCTTTACTCATACTACCCCTCTTCTCAAGTTGCTTCACTGGCTCCCTATCCGTTTTTGCATCATGTTCAAACTTCTTCTACTAACCTATAAATGTACTCACTCTGCTGCTCCCCAGTATCTCTCGACACTCGTCCTTCCCTATACCCCTTCCCGTGCACTCCGTTCCCTGGATAAATCCTTCTTATCTGTTCCCTTCTCTGCTACTGCCAACTCCAGACTTCGCTCCTTCTGTCTTGCTGCGCCCTACGCCTGGAATAGACTTCCTGAGCCCCTACGTCTTGCCCCATCCTTGACCATCTTTAAATCTAGATTGAAAGCCCACCTCTTTAACATTGCTTTTGACTCCTAACCACTTGTATCCACTTGCCTCCACCTACCCTCCTCTCCTCTTTCCTCTACACATTAATTGATTTGTTTGCTTTATTGTTTGTGCAGCGCTTTGTACGCTTTGCAGCGCTATAGAAATGCTAAATAGTAGTAGTAGTAGTATCCCGTCAACTCCCACTATCAGTGGTTCAAAGCGGTTAACAGAAGATAAATTAAATTGTAAAGATATTCAGGGGATGTTCCATCAAATATTCTAAAGACTAAACAATACTCTCAGTCAAATGGGGAGCCAATGCAAAGTGATGCAATGTTGGTAGCCACACTTTCACTCACAGACTATAGGGACAGGAATGCACATAACTTCCCACATGTACAAAGCTCAGGAGCATCACCCACCTCCGCAGTGCATTGTACACTATGTGAATACAGAACACTGGTGTGGCACTCATGACTGCATCCATCATGCACAGCACTGATACATGCTTGGCTGTAGGTGGTAGTTGCCATCAGTCTGCTAGTGTGTACACGGTGAGCTGGCAGCTCTCACATAGAATGTGTGTGTGGGAAATAGTGGTTTGTAACTATTCTCTGCAGAGCAGCGAGAAAGGTGGAGGTATAACAGAGAACTCAGTCATGATGGGGATAGTTCATGATGACATGACACATGTTGGACGCATGTAGAGCATTACAGTGTGTGGTGTTCCCATGGCAGCTTGAAGACATCAAGAAAGGTTCAAGAGATTTGATTATGTCCCAATTAACAAGCTGCATACCTGGCCCCCTACCCCACAAACTTGGATAGAGAAAATATCTATGTATAATGTGTATAGCATTGTGTAGGTCCAGTAGTGCTATAGAAATAATTAGTGGTAGTAGTACCTCCAGATTTCTGGTGGGTCTGAGGCCAAAGTGGGTGCTCACAACATTTTCTCTCCAACTCCTCCTAATTCTGATGATCCTGCCTATACTCTCCCATTCTCTTCTTTCTCCTGTGAGAATTCTTCTGCTCAGTGTTTTGGTGTTGAAGGACGTTCTCCAATTTATGGAAGGATCAAACTAATGAACACTGATAGGAAAAAAATGAAAATGTAACTGTTCAGTCATTCTGTGTTAATCAATGTATATAACAGTGAGTGGTTTCTTAGGGAGCAGGATGCTATTCAGCAGTGTGTGGTGTGAGGTATGTGAGGTTAGAGAATATGGGTTGTATGAATGGTAATGGTTGGAAGGTTAAGTAATTTAAGGCATATATTGTATTTGCACTGATGTTGAATAAAGTAAACATTTGATGAAAAAACTACAATTTTCTGGAGAAATAGTGTTAAACATTGTATTGCAATAGCTCTAGAGTTGGCAATAGTGTCCCCTATTTTTGAATTAAATTTTAACTGCCAGACCCTCGACCATTCTTCTAGGTTTCGGAGATCCCTTCTCATCATTTCTACTCCTTGCAGGGTATCCACTCTATTGGCTATTTTCATGTCATCCGCAAAAAGGCACACCTTTCCTTCCAACCCTTCAGCAATATCTCCCACAAATATATTAAACAGAATACGCCCCAGCACCGACCCCTGAGGAACTCCACTGCTCACCTTCCTTTCCTCCGAGCAGATTCCATTTACCACCACCCTCTGCCACCTGTCGGTCAACCAGTTTCTTATCCAGTTCACCACTTTTGTCCTAAGTTCAACCCTTTCAGTTTATTCATGAGTCTTCTGTGGGAGAGGGACCGTATCAAAGGCTTTGCTGAAGTTCAAATAGATTACATCTAGCACACGTCCTTCATCCAGTTCTTTGGTCACCTAATCAAAGAAGTCAATAAGATTCGTTTGGCAGGATTTTCCTTTGGTAAAGCCATGTTGCCTCAGGTCCTGTAACCCGTCGCCTTCTAGAAAGTTAACTATCCTTTCAGCAGCGACTTAAGTATTTTTCCTACCACTGACATGAGACTTACCGACTTACCGGTCTGTAGTTTTCCACTTCTTCCCTATTTCCACTTTTGTGAAGAGGGACCACATCCGCTCATCTCCAATCTCGTGGAACCTCTCCCATCTCTAAAGATCTATTAAATTACCCCGATATTGACTTGGTAAATGTAACATCAGGGCACGCTAGACCTAGTCATTAGTGGAGCACATGATCTGGTGCGGGAGGAAATGGTGCTGGGGCTGCTTGATAACAGTGATCATAATATGATCGGATTTAATATTAGCTTTGAAGTAAGTATACATAGGAAATCAAATACGTTAGCATTTAACTTTAAAAAAGGAGACTATGATAAAATGAGAAGAATTAGAAAAAAAAATTAGAGGAGCGGCTGCGAGGGTAAAAAATTTACATCAGGCGTGGATGCTGTTCAGAAACACCATCCTGGAAGCCCAGGCCAAATATATTCTGCGTATTAAAAAAGGAGGATGGAAGACCAAACAACAGCCGGGATTGTTAAAAAGTGAGGTGAAGGAAGCTATTAGAGCTAAATGAAAATCCTTCAGAAAATGGAAGACGCAACCGACTGAAAGTAATCAGAAACAGCATAAGGAATGTCAAGTCAAATGCAAAGCAACTGATCAGGAAGGCTAAGAGGGACTTCGAAAAAAAGATTGCGTTGGAGGCAAAAACACATAGTAAAATTGTTTTAGGTATGTTAAAAGCAGGAAGCTGGCAAAAGAATTGGTTGGACCGCTATATGACCGAGGAGTAAAAGGGGCGATCAGGGAAGACAAAACCATAGCAGAGAGATTAAATGAATTCTTTGCTTCGGTCTTCACCGAGGAAGATTTGGGTGGGATACCGGTGCCAGAAATGGTATTTGAAGATGATGAGTCAGAGAAACTGAATGAATTCTCTATAAACCTGGAGGATATAATGGGGCAGTTCTGCAAACTGAAGAGTAGCAAATCTCCTGGACCGGATCAGAGTACTGATAGAACTAAAAAATGAACTTGCGGAGCTATTGTTAGTAATGTGTAATTTATCCTTAAAATCAAGCATGGTACTGGAAGATTGGAGGGTGGCCAATGTAACGCCAATTTTTAAAAAAGGTTCCAGGGGAGATCCTGGAAATTATAGACCGGTGAGTCTGATGTTGGTGCCGGGCAAAATGGTAGAAACTATTATTAAGAACAAAATTACAGAACATATTCAAAATCATGGATTAATGAGACAAAGCCAACATGGATTTAGTGAAGGAAATCTTGTCTCACCAATCGACTACATTTTTTGAAGGGGTGAACAAACATGTGGACAAAGGTGAGCCGGTTGATATTATGTATCTGGATTTTCAGAAGGCGTTTGACAAAGTACCTCATGAAAGACTCCAGAGGAAATTGGAGAGTCATGGGATAGGAGGTAGGGTTCTACTGTGGATTAAAAACTGGTTAAAAGATAGAAAACAGAGAGGAGGTTTAAATGGTCATTATTCTCAATGGAGAAGGGTAATTAGTGGGGTTCCCCAGGGGTCTGTACTGGGACCGCTGCTTTTTAACATATTTATAAATGACCTAGAGATGGGAGTAACTAGTGAGGTAATTGTGTTATCAGCAAATTTAAAGTGGTTAAATCACGGGAGGATTGTGAAAAATTACAAGAGGACTTTACGAGACTGGGCATCTAAATGGCAGATGATGTTTAATGTGAGCAAGTGCAAAGCAATGCATGGGAGAAAAAGGAACCCGAACTATAGCTACGTCATGCAAGGTTTCACGTTAGGAGTCATAGACCAAGAAAGGAAACTAGGTGTCGTCATTGATGATAAGTTGAAACCGTCTGCTCAGTGTGCTGCTGCGGCTAAGAAAGCAAATAGAATGTTAAGTATTATTAGGAAAGGAATGGAAAACAAAAATGAGGACGTTATAATGCCTTTGTATCGCTCCATGGTGCGACCACACCTCAAATATTGTGTTCAATTCTAAACACCGCATCTCAAGAAAGATATAGTGGATTTAGAAAAGGTGCAGAGAAGCAGGGGCATAGCCACAGGCAGGCCTGGATGGGCCCAGGACCAGCCACTTTCCCTCCAGGCCCACCCACCCAACACAGACCTGCCAAGTCTCTCGCGAAACATGCGGCACCTGCTCCCATTTCCAGCCACTACTGCTTCTCCTGTTGAGCAGCAGTGGCCGCTACAAAAACAAAACAACCAAAAATGTTTTTAAAAAGCAAGTGCTGCACCACAGGCAGCCATCAGGCATTGGCTGTAAGCTCTGCAGACGCTTCTCTCGCCTTTCACGTTGCTGCGCTCCTCCGGGGGTGTCCTCCAGGGGCAGTGACGTGAGAGGCGAGAGGAGTGTCTGCAGAGCCCAAAGCCAATGCCTGATGGCTGCCTGTGGTGCCGCGCTTGCTTTTTAAAAACATTTTTGGTTGTTTTGTTTTTGTTGCGGCCGCTGCTGCTCAACAGTAGAAGCAGCAGTGGCTGGAAATGGGAGCTGGTGCCGCGTGTTTCATGGGAGACTTGGCAGGTCTGTGTTGGGTGGGCGGGCCTGGATGGAAAGAAGGGGATAAAGAGAGAGAAGAATGGATGGAAGAATCAGGAGAGGGGGGTAGATGGATGGAAGGATGGGGAGAGAAAGAGGGAAAACAGATGGGAGAGAAAGACACGATGGATGAATGAATGCAGAGAGAAAGGGGAGAGACTGGAAGGATGTGGAGAGAGAAGGGACACTGAACAGAAAAGGGTAGAGAGATAGAGAGACACTGGATAGAAAGAGGGGGAGAGAGACATTAGATGGAAGGATCAGGAGAGAGGGTAGATGGGTGGAAGTATGGGGAGAGAAAGAGGGAAAACGCAGATGGAAGGATCAGGAGAGAGGGTAGATGGGTGGAAGTATGGGGAGAGAAAGAGGGAAAATGCTGGATGGAAGGGTAGGGAGAAAGAGGAGACACTGGATGGAAGGATGCAGAAAGAAAGAGGGGAGACATTGGAAGGATGGAGAGAGAAAGAGGAGAACTGCTGGATGGAAAAGGGGAGCAGAGAAAGACTGGAGAATAAGAGGAAGGGGCATGGGGAGAACAAAGGTGAGAAAAAGATGGAAAGCCAAAGGTAGATGAAGGAAAAAGAAGGAAATTAAAGAATGGATAGTAAGAATTAATTAAATCTGGTCAGAGAGAGAGAAGCTGAAAAATATTGAAGAAAGCAAAGAAAAAGGAGAGAAAAATGACAAATGGCGTAGAAGAGTTAAGCGAAAATGAAGGAAAGCAGAATCTAGAGACTGGGAGCAACACAATGAGAAAAAGTAAATGGCCATACAACAAAGGTAAAGAAAATTATTTTATTGTTAATTTAGGATCAAGTAATATGGTACCTGTGTTAATAATAACGTTTCAGAGACCAATACTTCCTTAGGTCAGGAGAGGATACCATAACAGCATTATACTGACCTGAGGCAGGAGGTTTTGGCCTCTGAAAGCTCATTGAAAAGGGTGTTAGGCTATTAAATAAATTATTTTCTGAAACCTGATGCACTGAAAAGCAGCACTTTACCCCTGTGTGACAAATGCATCTGATTAGTGTGACTAAATTTTGCTGGGGGGAGGGGGTAGAGAGAACATTTTTTGCCTACCCACTTTGGGTTCAGGCCCACCCAAAATTGGCAGTCTGGCTATGCCACTGCAGAGAAGGTTGACGAAAATGATAAAGAGGATGGGATGACTTCCCTATGAGGAAAGGCTAAAGCGGCTAGGGCTCTTCAGCTTGGAGAAAAGGCGGCTGAGAGGAGATATATAGAGGTCTATGAAATAATGAGTAATTGAAAGGGTAGATGTGAATCATTTGTTTACTCTTTCCAAAAATACTAGGACTAGGGAGCATGCGATGAAGCTACAAAATAGTAAATTTAATACGAATCGAAGAAAATCTTTCTTCACTCAACGTGTAATTAAAATCTGGGATTCGTTTCTGGAGAATGTGGTAAAGGCGGTTAGCTTAGCAGAGTTTAAAAAAGGTTTGGACGGCTTCCTAAAGGAAAAGTCCATAGACCATTATTAAATTGGACTTGGGGAAAATCCACTATTTCTGGGATAAGCAGTATAAAATGTTTAATACTTTTTTGGGATCTTGCCAGGTATTTGTGACCTGGATTTGCCATGTTGGAAACAGGATGCTGGGCTTGATGGACCTTTGGTCTGTCCCAGTATGGCAATACCTATGTACTTATATGTACTAAATAAATCTTTAAGAGGTCCCGCCAGGACCTCTGTGAGCTACTTCAGTATCCTGGAATGTATTCCATCTGGCCCCATAGCTTTGTCCACCTTCAGATACTCATCCTATATAATAATTCTCACCTCCCACGTTCTAAACCCTGGCTGCCTGTGTCCGTAATTTGGTCTCCGAAGCCTCAGCTGATGTCACTGCACCCATTATGCCATCAAACCAGGGGGAAAAAAGGGGAAAAAAACTCGCAACTGATCCTGTCCCCCTCCCCCCCCCACACAACTGGCTCGCGAAAATACTTGCTCACCAAAACCGGAACTGAATACGCTAGAGACTACCTGAGTCAGGTAACCTGACGGCACAGACACGTTGAACAGCGGAACACCAGATACCGCTCAGCTGGCCTTCCCACGGTCTCAAAGAAAAGCGGAAACCGCTCAACTCGCCTTCCCACGGACAACAAGAAAACAAAACAAAAGCGGAAAAAAGAAGCAGCGAGTGAAGCGCTGAAAACACACACCCCCGCCCCCGGAACACCAGTGCCGGCAGTGAACCAGTGAAAAGCCTCCCTGCAGTCAGTGAAGCGCTGAACAGACTCCCTCCTCAATTCAGCTGGCGTTCACGAAAAAAATACAAAAAAACCCGAACGCGATGAACACCCTCCCTCCACAATTAACGCTGTGCTGGCCAATGCACACAAACATGTAAAAAAGGTAAGCAGGGAGGGCACACCATCGCTAAATACAATAATCCTTGTCTTCAAGTAGGACCGAAAAGGGAGGGACGGAGGGAGGGAGGGAGGGAGGGAGGGGGTGGGGCCTGCAACACAGACATAAAGGAGAGCAAGGGAAGGAGAGGGTCATGGAAATCACTTCACCACACACACTCTCTGTATCTCTCAGACACACAAACACATAGTCTCTATCACACACACACAGACTCACACAGTCTGTCTCTCTGTCTTACACACACTCTCACACACACAAACACTCTGTCACAATTGTAAGGGTAGCTTTTATTGCAGTTTTTATTGAACCTGGAGATTCAGGACTTTTTGCTGTAGATTACACTGTATTGCGCTTGGCTAAAGGCAATTGTAACTTGTAACTGAACTGAGCTGAAGCAGCTTGCAAATAGGATGCTATGGCAACCAGATAAGATAACGGCCCTAACTTGCTGAGTTTCATTTTTGCCTAAGATCCTTTGTCTGTGCAATGGAAATGAAGTATGTGTAAAGATAAGTTTAGATTTCCTGAGGTCTGCGTAATGGCTTGTATGGACTCAATGCACATGACTGCTGATAAAAGTGTATAAGTATCTGTGGCAAATGATACACGTCACGCAGTCTTCCTGAAGCTACTCAGAGCTGCGTCTTGGCTGCCAAATAAAGTTTGCTTGGTTTGGATCCTTTGGCCTCCAGTCTCGTGATTGATTGCTATTTATCCTGTTTCATTTGGCGAGCCAGCCAGGAGACTCGGGGTCAAATGAGGATTTTCCTCCCCCTTCGGAGCTTAGTTGCGTCAGACCGGGCGAGCCCTCCCCAGCCGGCCGGTGAGTGCGCACCACTGAGTTCAGTGTCCGACCGCCTCAAGGAGGGGCCGCACGGGACCGACCGATGGCCTTAAGGCTGTGGGATCCAACCAAGACAAACTCCTGTCTCCGGCCTTCCGTCTCCGGAGTATCCTGTATCCTGAATCTCGAGACCAGCCAGCAGCAGTGTCCTCAACCAGAACTGCCAGGCGAGTATACTCGGGGTAGCAGCTGACCGACCCGGTAAAGGGTCGAAGAGGGGCTTGATCACCCCCTTTGCCAGTGCCGAGTAGGGACTAGGTCCCGAAACCCACTAGGCTCCGGGCAGGAAACCGAGAGGACGGGTTTCCTGATGTGTTATCCTTTTGTACTCAGGCCAGGATGGGCGGGGGTGGGTGTTCTACCAGAAACTATGTACAGAGTGTGATAGAGTCACCTCCAGGATAGTTGGGTTAAGGCAGTTTCAGTCTGAACTACAAGTCCCAGAAGGCATTGCAGGCAAGGAGCCAGGGGTGAGATGAGGAACCCGGACTGGACTCCTAGCTGCAATGGGGGAGGGTGTAAGCTGGCAGGATGTGTAGATTGGCTGCCACTAGGGGGGAAAGAGATGTGCAGGAGCTCAGCATTAGGCTGATATGATTGGTGGTGGTAGCAGAAGCCAGGGATTGATTAGGCAGATGAGAAGGAGTCTCATCCGATCAGTCAGTTCAGAAGGAGAGAAGCAGAAGGAGCCGGAAGAAGCATCTTTCGAATAAAATGTTTTGCTAACATAGGGTTAATCATTCTGACTATTTCTGAACTAAATGTGGATCCTCAGGCCTCTCTGGGCTGTAGATTCTATGACCTTGTGTGCATGAGCTATGGAATAGTATGTGCCTAGATGGCTTGCTTGAGAGCCAGAAGGTAGGAAATGTAACATTCATGAAGGTGTTGACAGACACACAGGCAGCAAGCTTCCGTTGTATCTCTGCACGTACAAAATGTATACGAGACACAGGGAGGATTTTCCTCTCGTCAGGAAGGCAGCCTTGATAGGTGTTTTCCTACAGCTAATTTTGTCACGTTATGTTGAATTTCAACTGTGTGATTTACTGAAAGGTGCATAATGGTATTTTCTGAGGGTTATATGGGAAAGAAGAAAAAATAAATAGGAACTATTTAGCTGAGCTTTTGCATTGTATAGTTATTAACAGTTTTTATATATCTTGTATACCAGGATTTTGTGCTGTCCCAGTGCCCTTCTAGGCAATTGCCTGGTCTGTTTCTGTTTTATTCTTATAGCTCACTTTTCTGCACTTGGGTTCAAAGCATGTTGCATCTGCTGTACATTTACTGTGAGGTTTATAACAAAATAGGAGTTCAGGGACTTACGCCACCCCTGTTATTAATCATGAGAAGAGTGGCAAAGTAAAAGTCCCCATTCAAACAGGGTCAGAATGACATCATGTTCATTTACTGACATGGCAACAACAGACCACTGAGCTGTGAGGACGCTGTCCTTGCCCAAGCATAAAATTAGAACTACATTTATATCAAGGGCCATGTCTTGCCTCAGATAGCCCCCATGGTCAAGAAATTTATTAAAGGAAGAATAATAAAAGTTTTTCAGCCTGAAAGTGGTGAACGCACTATGTGCCAAGTAACTGTATCCAATGCATAGACTGGATCCAATTACAAATGGCCTTCCAGGGAACTAGTGTATAGGTTAAACTTGTATTGGGATGAAAAAGGTTTTTGCACAGCTCATATATAGTTCTGCCTGGCAGAACCGGCGATCTTCAGAATCGGCTCTCTATTTTTCAATCATAGGCAGTCTGTCTCCATGTGTAACTGAGCAAGAGAGAGAGAGAACTTGTTTCCTCCCCGCTTCTGCACAGATACATTCATTTTAAACAGACACTGCGTTCCTCTATGTGTGGGTGTGGAAAAAGGTCCAGTTTGTGTTTTTTCAGGGACATATCAGCTGCCTGTAGCCATGTTCCCTTGCCTCTGATTAAGTACAATAATGGTTAGTGTTTTAAGAACCTTATGCAAGTCTTATGGGTCTCACTGGCTGTGCAAATCACAGGATGCGATTTCCCAAGTTATTCATAAAACTTGCAGACTATTTCTTGCCTAATCTCTGTATCTACCTCAATAGGATGTGTACAATAAATGTTTGTCTAGTGAAATACCTAACATGTCTATCTATGTATGTTCTATACCCCAGCATTTCAGAGAAAAATGTTTTTTTTAGGTTGTATGTGCCTTGCCTGAACTGGGTACTTCCTGATATTGATGACTTGCTCCCTCTGCTGACCCTTGTGTGCATTACATGCACCAGTTTGCATTGTGTTTTCCAGGACCTCATTCTCAAATTGAGCTATTCAACAACTGTTTGGCGATTGTAAGGCCTATTGGAACTTTTCCATTTTCATATACCCTGTGGTATTGCATTAATATTTTCTTTTGCAGCCTGGTGTTTGATAATGTGATTTATGCAAGGCATCGTTTGTCTACTAAGGTACTAAATGTGTTTAATTCATCATGCTCGTGATAAACATATATCTGTATTACTGTACCGTGGGTAATTGTGACTCCAGAGATATTGCCCCCTTTCCAGGGTACAGGAATCTAGCCGAATGTTCAGATTAAGAAGTTGTTAACATTTTTACTGTACCTTGAATGAGAAATGCTTTGTGTTGCTATCGAACATTCTAGACACCTGCCTACTTTGCTGAAATCATCTTTGTTCTAATTTTTCTCCGTAAATGAAATGTGTCTCTCTCATGATTTTGGGCAGACACTTAAACCTGGTTATCCAGAGACGTGGGATGTACCATGATAAAGATTTAAATGTGTGTTTTGAATTGTAGGGAATCACATTGTGAAGAAGATGGAAGCAATTTCCCAGTCATTGAAAGATTACTGAGATGTTTTAAGCTTGAAAAAGTTATTTACTGCCAGTGTGCAAGTTATGTGAACTGTTTGTAAATCATCACATGGCATGCATGTCTATGTGCTACGAAGGTACACTGTAAGTTAGTTAGAAGGTCTGTGGAAGTGAATATATGTGGAAGTGTTTGAACAGGACTATACTCTTTTGGGATAGGCCAGAATAGCAATTCATTTTATTCTGCATTACCTATCAGCATAAAGCATTATACCTAGTAAGCATGAATAAAGCATAAAATCTGAGTATAGAATTGGGTTAATGATATTTTGTTAAGGGTTTGACCAGATATTGAGTAAATGATTATCTTTTATGTCTTGAGGCCTAAACAGAGGTCCTGCTTTGATGACATCATTTGAACTGTGATCACTGACAGCACTAGTCTTTGCTGCAATTGTGTTAAGGCCTGCTGTGCGTTCTCCTCTGTTCTCAGGATTGTTGCCTATTACTGCAATGAACTTTTTAGAATTGTAACCTTTATATCCTCATACCTATAAACAACTCTGTTAAGTTTGCACCATTGCTGGAAGGAGATTTTGGTTGAACTCATTTTGTTAGATGAACTGCTGAACTCTACTCCAGCATTTAAATTGGTGGTCAATATAGGAATATTGCTATACATTTTCAATTGTAATTATTTCTTTTTGCTTACTAGGTATAAGCATCATCAGTCTTAACATCTCTGAAGCCACTGATTGTTTCCTGTATGATATTGTTTCTAGCCATATTTCTATGGTATCTCATGTATTGTCTCATGTTGCACACACAAGATACTAAAGTTCAAACCCACCGGCGAGGTGAAAGCCATTTTCGAATCCAATCCCGGGGAATTAGCTGTAAATGCCACCCCTAACTGGATCGAACTGAAGCCAAATACCCAGGTCATCATCCAGCCCCAAACACAGTATACCTTATGCTGCTCGACATAGTATGCAATCACATTTGCAGAAATTCCTCCAACAGGGAGTCTTGAAATCTACCAGATCAGCCTGGAATACCCCATTACTGCCAGTCAAGAAGCCAGGGACCCCTGAGTACCAGTTCAGGACCTGAGGAAAGTCAATAACCAAGTTGTGGATATAGTTGCTCTTGTACCTAACCCTTACTCCATTCTAGCCCAAGTGCCAGCCCAAACCAGGTGGTACAGTGTAATAGACTTAAAGGATGCTTTCTTCTCCATACCTCTTGCTGAGGAGAGTCAGCAGTTCTTTGCATTCACATGGGAGGACCTACAGACCGGAACTAAACAACAATTTACCTGGACCCGATTACCGCAAGGTTTCAGGAATTCGCCCACTCTGTTCAGGGAACAACTCACCCATGATTTGAAAATGTATCAGACTGAGTATGGACCTGTTGTCCAGTATGTGGATGATCTGCTGGTAGCCAGGGAAACATACACTAATTGTGCAGTGGCAACCATTAATCTTCTGAAAACTCTGGAAGCGCAAGGATACCGAGCCAGTCGGAAGAAAGCGCAAGTGTGTGAAATCGAGGTTGAGTACTTGGGATTTCGCCTCTGGGAAGGTACCCGGAGGCTCGGTACGCCTCGTACTCAAGCTATTTGTAACCAGCCCATACCAACAAACAAAAAGGAACTGCGGGCATTGTTGGGAGCAGCAGGTTACTGCCGAATATGGATCCTCAATTTCGCTGTTTTGACCCAAGACCTGTATGCCAAACTGAAAGGACCTGAACCCGAGGCCCAACCCTTCCAGTGGGAAAAACACGAATTGAAGGCCCTAGCCGATTTGCAGAAGGCCCTTGTATCCCCCCCAGCACTTGGACTCCCAGACGTAACGAAGCCTTTCCACCTGTTTGTAGATGAGAAGAAAGGCCTGGCACTTGGAGTACTAACGCAAACAGTCGGTACTTGGCAGCGACCAGTGGCATACCTCTCCAAAGGCATGGACCCAAATGGATGACCAACTCCAGATTAGTCAAATACCAGGCCCCCCCTTTTGAAACTTTTGTCTGATCCAGCCCTGAAGAATACTCCTGAAACTGGGGCCGAAAGAAGACACCTTGGGATTCTAGTCAAGACTCTGATTCCAGTCCGGGTCTCAGTCCCGGTTCAGCTCCTGTTCAGAGTTCCTGTTCCAGTCAAGACTTTGATGTCAGTCCAGGTCCCAGCCCCGGTTCAAGTCCTGATTCCAGTCTGGATCCCAATCCCAGGACCGCTCCTGATACCAGGCTGAGCGTCCAGCCTATAAGGGTTTCTTTAAGTTTCTGCCTTTAATGATGAGATGACGCTCCAAGGGTACCGTGATAGACTTTGTTCTGATCCAGTCTTGGAAAATACCCCTGAAGCTGTAGCTGAGAGATGGCGAGTTCAGCGGCTTGGGGTCCAGAGAAACCCAGTTTCTGCAATTGATCCTGCTATCACGCTCCGTGAGTACCACCACAGTCTTCTCTTGCAGCCTGCCCTGTGGACTACTACTGAAACCAACGTCGAAAGGAGACGGCTTAGAAGGTCGTTCCAGTCCAACCAGAAGAGCATCAGTTCCAGCCAAGCTGTTGCATCCATTCTGAGTTCTAGTTCTACCCCCGCTGCTGAGTGCACTCCGAGTTCCCGTGCCACCTCAGAAAAGGGGCTCCGGTTGAGTAGGACTCCTCTTGATGCATCCAAGATTCTGATTCTGTCCAGCGGTGGTTCGAAAGAGCCTCCTGTTTACAAGACCCGCTCCTAGCCGCAAGTGCTGGACTTCCTTGTTGCTCCCAGTCCAGCGATCCATGTTTGGGGTCTGAAACCTGTCAGGAGGTTTCACCACAGATACCCCTGGACACCTGAACCCTCCGTAGAGACCGGAGGGGGGGGGTCTTGAAGGGGAGGTACTGTCACATCTGTGGCCATGACCACCCTCCGACTTACCTTATTTCTGGGGGTCAGCTTCTAAGCTGGCTTCTGCCTGTCCTTTCTGCAGTAGTTTTCCTTCTGTGTGCTGGCTGCTTCCAGCATGGCTCTAATTACTCCACTCTACTGCACCTGGGGTGCTGCCTGAGTTAGCTCTACCTCTGTCTCCAGCTTGGCTCTGTTTGCTCCTCTGTGCGGCACCCAGGTATTCTAAGTCTCTCTATGTTCTGTGAGCATTCTACCTGCTCCTTGGTTTGTGTTCCTCTCTCCCGCTGGTGGCCAGAGCCAGTGGCTGTCATAGTTTGTCTTGCTGTTCCTACCCGTTCCAGACTTTAGCCCAGCCCGGTCCTTCCAGGCTGCTGGACTTGTCTCTTGTTTGTGCCTGGACAGCCCCCGTAGTTGCTTGCTGACAGCTGCAGCTGCTCCTCAGGTGTTGAAGGGCTCTATTAATCACTTAGAGACTGCAACCTTTGTCGGCATCGTCTAAGGTCCCTGGTATGTTAGAGTGCTCTGTGCACTGCTACCTTGGCCAGTTCAGTGAGAGTTTCTAGCTTGTTACAAGTAGCTTTTTACAACCCCCACTGCTATTAAAATTGCAAGGAATCCGGCCTGGATACATCGGACCAGAGTGAAGCCAGCGGCCAACCTGTCCCACCCAGAGCTGTGGATCGCCAGCACACACACCCGGAGGCACCTTTGCGATTGACCCTGAAGAGGCGTTGACCACCCTGCTCCACTCATGTGCCAGGACGCTGAGTGGTACCACTCCCACATGCCTGATTCTGATCCAACCCGTGGAGGTTCTGCATTGGGGCTTGCTAATAACCGAAGTCGCAATTCTGAGTATCCTTTTGTTGGTTTTAGAAAAACCTGGTTACATCTTTCATTAACACTTGTTATTACCTCTCACTATATCATGTTGTTTATGATGCTATGTGTCCTTCTTTGTAATTGTCTCCTAGTCCTGATTTGTGGTAAGTGGAATACATCTAACTGCTGTTTGGAGATTGACTATAATAGGGAGGCACTGTTAAACATAGCCACTAACATCCGTAAAATTGCCCACGTACCAGTCCAACGGTGGACATCTATGCTAGATGGTAGCTGGTGGAACTCTTTGCTTGGAGGTGCCTGGTGGAAAAAGATGTTATTTTTTGGAGTCTGTCTATTAGGAGGTGTTGTTTTCTTACCCTGTTTGATACCTTGTCTGCTGTCCTGTGCCCGCCGACCTTTGTCTGATACTGACTGCAGTTCTTTCTCTCCTTGCAGGACCAATCTGAAGGCCACCACCCTTGCGACGGCTAAGTCCGGTTACAAAGGGGGGGGGGGGGGGGTATCAATAGGAACCCTTCGTCTCAAACCCGGCGAAGACACCAGCGGCCGACGCGAGGGATTAGGGCCACCCGATTGTGCCTAGTAACTAACCTACTCTTCTTATATTGCAGCAACACTCCTTGTGTCTTGGGCCTCTGAACATTGTATTTCCAATCCTCGCAGCTATGAGCCGCACTGGACAGGTCAAAGGTCTCATCAGCTCCGTGCTCAAACCTACGGATCAAGAATGTGATACTTTCCATTCACTAAAAAAAAAAATGATAAAGTATCAAAGGGGAGATTGTAAGGGTAGCTTTTATTGTAGTTTTTATTGAACCTGGAGATTCAGGACTTTTTGCTGTAGATTACACTGTATTGTGCTTGGCTAAAGGCAATTGTAACTTGTAACTGAACTGAGCTGAAGCAGCTTGCAAATAGGATGCTAAGGCAACCAGATAACATATCGGCCCTAACTTGCTGAGTTTCATTTTTGCCTAAGATCCTTTGTCTGTGCAATGGAAATGAAGTATGTGTAAAGATAAGTTTCGATTTCCTGAGGTCTGCGTAATGGCTTGTATGGACTCAATGCGCATGACTGCTGATAAAAGTGTATAAGTATCTGTAGCAAATGATACACGTCACGCAGTCTTCCTGAGGCTACTCAGAGCTGCGTCTTGGCTGCCAAATAAAGTTTGCTTGGTTTGGATCCTTTGGCCTCCAGTCTGGTGATTGATTGCTATTTATCCTGTTTCACAATGACCGCCCCTGTGGTCCTACACAGGGCCTGGACTGCGGATGTTACTGCCAGAAAGGAGGGATGGAGAGCACCCTCGCATTGGCACTCTCACACATACACACTCTGAGGAAACACACACACAATATCTCTCTCATACACTCTATGACACACTAGTCTCACACAGTCACACGCTGTAAGTGACAGACACACACACACACACTCTCTCTCTCTAACAAACACACTATCACTGTCTCACAAAGACACTGTAGGTTAATCATTTTATTTATGTATCTCTAACACTCTCTCACTTTGTTTCTCAAAGTCACTCTTCCTTTTTTATGTTTCACAACCTGTAGCTCTCAGGCACACAAAGGCGCAATGACAGACAACCAAACATCATCCAGTACACGAAATGAGGAAAAACAATCAGAAAGAAAAAGAGCAGAAGCACAAAGAAGACGGTGATTAGCAATGACAGAAGCTGAAAAAGCACAAGAAAGACAAAGAAATATTGCAAGGAAAAGGGAGCAATACAAAAACATGACAAAAGAACAAACTGCAACTAGAAGACAAAGAAAAACAGAATTACGAAGGAAAACAACTAATGAAATGAGAAATGAACAGAGAGATATTCACACAAAAAGTCACAGTGAAACACCACAGAAGAAAATAAAAAACATGACAGATGAAGAAAAGGAAAAAACAAACAAACAAGAACATAAGTACATAAGTACAAAAGTAATGCCATACTGGAAAAAGACCAAGGGTCCATCGAGCCCAGCATCCCGTCCACGACAGCGGCCAATCCAGGCCAAGGGCACCTGGCAAGCTTCCCAAACATAGAAAAATTCTATACATGTTATTCCTGGAATTGTGGATTTTCCCAAGTCCATTTAGTAGCGGTTTATGGACTTGTCCTTTAGGAAACCATCCAACCCCTTTTTAAATTCTGCTAAGCTAACCGCCTTCACCACTTTCTCCGGCAACGAATTCCAGAGTTTAATTACCCGTTGGGTGAAGAAAAATTTTCTCCGATTTGTTTTAAATTTACTACACTGTAGTTTCATCGCATGCCCCCTAGTCCTAGTATTTTTGGAAAGCGTGAACAGATGCTTCACATCCACCTGTTCCACTCCACTCATTATTTTATATGCCTCTATCATGTCTCCCCTCAGCTGTCTTTTCTCCAAGCTGAATAGCCCTAGCCTCCTTAGTCTTTCTTCATAGGGAAGTCGTCCCATCCCCGCTATCATTTTAGTCACCCTTTGCTGCACCGTTTCCAATTCTACTATATCTTTCTTGAGAAGCGGCGACCAGAATTGAACACAATACTCAAGGTGCGGTCGCACCATGGAGCGATACAACGGCATTATAACATCCTCACACCTGTTTTCCATACCTTTCCTAATAACACCCAACATTCTATTCGCTTTCCTAGCCGCAGCAGCACACTGAGCAGAAGGTTTCAGTGTATTATCGACGACGACACCCAGATCCCTTTTTTGGTCTGTAACTCCTAACGTGGAACCTTGCATGACATAGCTATAATTCGGGTTCTTTTTTCCCACATGCATCACCTTGCACTTGCTCACATTAAACGTCATCTGCCATTTAGCCGCCCAGTCTCCCAGTCTCGTAAGGTCCTCTGGTAATTTTTCAAAATCCTGTCGCGATTTAACGACTTTGAATAACTTTGTGTCATCAGCAAATTTAATTACCTCGCTAGATACTCCCATCTCTAAATCATTTATAAATATATTGAAAAGCAGCAGACCTAGCACAGACCCCTGTGGAACCCCACTAACTACCCTTCTCCATTGTGAATACTACCCGTTTAACCCCACTCTCTGTTTCCTATCCTTCAACCAGTTTTTAATCCACAATAGGACATTTCCTCCTATCCCATGACCCTCCAATTTCCTCTGTAGCCTTTCATGAGGTAATTAAATTCTCCGATGACACAAAATTATTCAGGGTCGTCAAGTCGCAGGAGGAATGTGAACGATTACAGGAGGACCTTGCGAGACTGGGAGATTGGGCGTGCAAGTGGCAGATGAAGTTCAATGTTGACAAGTGCAAAGTGATGCATGTGGGTAAGAGGAACCCGAATTATAGCTACGTCTTGCAAGGTTCCGCGTTAGGAGTTACGGATCAAGAAAGGGATCTGGGTGTCGTCGTCGATGATACGCTGAAACCTTCTGCTCAGTGTGCTGCTGCGGCTAGGAAAGCGAATAGAATGTTGGGTGTTATTAGGAAGGGTATGGAGTCCAGGTGTGCGGATGTTATAATGCCGTTGTATCGCTCCATGGTGCGACCGCACCTGGAGTATTGTGTTCAGTACTGGTCTCCGTATCTCAAAAAAGATATAGTAGAATTGGAAAAGGTACAGCGAAGGGCGACGAAAATGATAGTGGGGATGGGACGACTTTCCTATGAAGAGAGGCTGAGAAGGCTAGGGCATTTTAGCTTGGAGAAGAGACGGCTGAGGGGAGATATGATAGAAGTGTATAAAATAATGAGTGGAATGGATCGGGTGGATGTGAAGCGACTGTTCACGCTATCCAAAAATACTAGGACTAGAGGGCATGAGTTGAAGCTACAGTGTGGTAAATTTAAAACGAATCGGAGAAAATTTTTCTTCACCCAACGTGTAATTAGACTCTGGAATTCAGTTGCCGGAGAACGTGGTACGGGCGGTTAGCTTGACGGAGTTTAAAAAGGGGTTAGATAGATTCCTAAAGGACGTCCATAGACCGCTATTAAATGGACTTGAAAAAATTCCGCATTTTTAGGTATAACTTGTCTGGAATGTTTTTACATTTGGGGAGCGTGCCAGGTGCCCTTGACCTGGATTGGCCACTGTCGGTGACAGGATGCTGGGCTAGATGGACCTTTGGTCTTTCCCAGTATGGCACTACTTATGTACTTATGTACTTATGAGGTACCTTGTCAAACACCTGTTGAAAATCCAGATACACAATATCAACCCGCTCCCCTTTGTCCACATGTTTGTTTACTCCTTCAAAGAATTAAAGTAAATTGGTCAGGCCCCACACAAAAGCCGTGCTGACTTGGTCTCAGTAATCCATGTCCTCGGATGTGCTCTGTAATTTTGTTTTTAATAATAGCCTCTACCATTTTCCCCGGCACCGACGTCAGACTCATCGGTCTATAACATATTAACAAAAGAAAACGCACTACCAACACAGATGAGGAGTACATAAAAAATAAAAGAAAAAACACAGAAGCACAACACAACAGGGATGCAGCTATGACTGAAGAAGAAAAAACACTATCAAAAAACCAACAAGCCACTTGAATCAAAATGACAAGGTAACAAAACATGAATGATGAGGGAACTGCAAAACAAACATAAACAGAAGACAACAAAGAAAGGAAAGAAACGTCTGAGATGACGGATGAACATAAACAAACACACAACAGAAACAGCACAGAAGAACTAACAGATAAACAATGTACAACAACAACTATACAACCTGATGAGGAACAGATACACATTAAACGAAAAAGAGCAGGAGCTGCAAGAAAGAGACGTAAAGCACGCACAGAACATGAAAAAGCACTGGATAATGAAGAAGCTACTGCAAGAAGAAGAGCAAGGATAAAACATATGACTCATGAAGAAAGTATAACTAACAGGAAAAGAAAAGCAGAAACAGAAAGGAAACAAATTGCAAAAATGACGGACCAAGAAAGAGAAACACACAAAACGAGGCATGCTGCTATACAAAGAAAAAGAATAGACACAATGACAGAGCAAGAAAGAGCTACACACAGAAAGAGAAAAGCATATTTAGAACGAGAAAGACACAAACAAATTACACAGATAGAGACAACAAACAAAGTCAAAACACAAAAACAAGGCAAACAATGTACAAAATGAAAGAGCACATAAGACAACAAACCACACAAAAACAATACCATTTCAAAAGCAAACAAGGACAAAACAAAAAACAAACAATGACAGCACAAAAAATACAAGGACAATACACTGCACAAATGAGACCAAAGGAATTGCAACAGACTGTGTCAATGAGAATGACATTCAATACTACAGTTGTGGACAGATGGACACAGTCTGTATATTTTGCAAAGCAAACTTTTTCAAAACAGAAACACCATCTGACAACCTTTTCACACAATGCTGTAGTAAAGGAAAAGTTCAACTTCCAAAAATTAGGACAAATGAATTCATACAAAAGCTTCTCATTGGAGAACATGAATACTCAAATAATTTCAAACAAAACATTAGGTCTATTAACAGTTCTTTAGCTTTCGCATTGTAATCCTGGTAGCAAACCCTCAGGGGGTGGTAGGCTCCCTTCAGCAGTCCAAAAACAAAGTCCTTCCAGACAACACAGCTTTTAGTTCAAAGCAGTTTATTTCCCCTCCTCCACAAATCTCAGTTCAAAGGGGTTAAGGTCCCATTCAGTTTCAAAACAAAGCAAAAAGAAAAAACCCTTCCATTTAAATCCAAGTTCTCCCAGTTCCAACCGCCTGGGCTCCAGTTTTAAATGTCTTTCCGCTTGGGTGGTTGCAGAATGGCAGTACACCTCCCACAACACAGCTACTTGACTCCTGTGACCACCCACTGCCTTCAATCCCTGCAACTCTGCCCCAGAGTATAATTACAGTCCATGTCAACGGGTTCCTCCAAACCTGGCGTGCTGGGCCCTCCAGACTCTCCTTCCTCCAAGCACTCCATTAACTCTGCTTCTCTGCTAGTTTGTTGGGTAGAGACCTCCTCCCCCTCCCAGGTGGAAGGAATCTTGTACTGATTTCTGACCCAAGGGAATTGAGCTTTGTCATCACGGCTCCCCCTTCTGGCCCTCGTCTGCCACAGCAGCTGCTCTTTCCAGTCTTTTTCCCCCTCCCTTCCACGTGGTGTCCCTACCGGGTTTTGGAACCTCCCCCCCCCCCCCGATTCCTTCTCTCAGGGCCTTGTGGGGAATGTAGTCTGGCCCCATACCTCTTCCTGACCTGCTTAGACCCTCCAACCTCCTTACACCCCCCCTTCAAATAATTGCGACTCCCTGCTTCCTCCAGGCTACTTACTGGGGAGTTCGCAATTTGGGACAGGGCGTCAGCGTTCCCATGAAGCTTCCCCACCCTATGCTGTATCTCAAAGGAAAAAGCTTGTAATGCTAAATACCAGCGGGTGAGCCTGGCATTCTGACCCTGCATTTGTTGGAGCCATTTCAGAGGCGCGTGGTCAGTAATCAAAACAAAAGGATTGCCCTGCAGATAGTATTTCAGAGCTTCTATAGCCCATTTTATGGCCAAACACTCCTTCTCTATAACAGCGTAATGCTGTTCTGCCGGGTGCAGTTTCCTACTCAGAAAAAGGACAGGGTGCTCTTCCCCTCCAAACTCTTGGGATAACACAGCCCCCAATCCCGTCTCTGATGCATTTGTTTGTAACAGGAACCTCCCCCCCCCCCCCGATTCCTTCTCTCAGGGCCTTGTGGGGAATGTAGTCTGGCCCCATACCTCCTCCTGACCTGCTTAGACCCTCCAACCTCCTTACAGCATCCATGGGGGCAAATATTGCAGCACCCCCAGGATATGGCCCTTACTGTTTCAGAATACATGGAAACATTTATCATAGAACAGGAGCCCTACATCCTTCAAAAGACAAAGAAAGAAAATTTGCACAGTTACATATTCTAGATCCTGATGAAGCAGCAAGTCAAAGACTACAAAACTCTACAAATGAAAAAATAAATGATATATTAATGAAACAAGTAAAATCATGGCACAAGAAAATCCATTTGCAGATGCATGCAAAATGTTGTTTGAAGTTGAAAATGAATGCATCAATGAAGCAAAATGAGAAAGAATAGAACCAACAACAGTATCAATGGTCAAAGACCATAAAAATGATCAAAGACGATACAATGCTCCTAGAGCAAATGAGGTCGTTTTCATTTTCCAAAATACAGATGGAGAACCCCCGTTACATAGAGATCTTATCATACATTGCAGAAACAAGCAAAACGAAGGAAAAAAAACATGATAATCAGTATCTTAGATCCAAGTCTGGAACCAATGGTATATTCTATATTATTCTCATATGGAGATCAAAGTTGGGGGATAGATATTCCTTTATCGAAACAACCAACATCTATACTCAACCTCAACAACAAATCAAAAAACCCACGCATAAGAGTAACACAACTGCAGTACTATGGGTATCGTTTTGCAATAAGAGACGAATTCAACCCTTTTCTAAGTGCAGATAAATTAACTCAACAATATTTTGTAGATGCATACATTAAAACAGAGGCTAACAGACTGAATTATATTCAAAACAATCAAAAGCAATTAAGAATAGAAAAATACTCTGGCTTACTGGACCACCTAGCAAGTGAAGCTGCAAACAGAGGAAATACACCAGGGCAGGCATTCATTTTGCCATCATCATTTGCCGGAAGTGCTAGAAATATGCACCAGAATTATCAAGATGCAATGGCTATAGTTAGAAAATATGGTAAACCAGACCTGTTTATCACTATGACTTGCAACCCAAAATGGGAAGAAATTAACAACAACCTACAAAAAGGAGAGGCACCACAGTTTAGACCAGACTTATTGGCAAGGGTCTTTCATTTAAAATTAAAACAATTAGTACATGATATATGCAAACAGCATATATTTGGTGTTCCCCTTGCTATCATTTATGTAATTGAATTTCAAAAAAGAGGTTTACCCCATGCCCATATATTATTTATCCTCAAGGAGGAAAACAAACCAAAAACAAAGGAAATAATTGACAAAATAGTATGTGCAGAAATACCTTCTGAACAAAACTGCCCAAGACTACATGCAACAGTTATCAAACATATGATACATGGCCCATCCAATCAGAAAAATGTACATTTATCGTGCATGCAAAATGGTAAGTGTTCTAAACAATTCCCAAAAGCATTCCAAGATGAAACCATAGAAAACTGTGACGGATATCCCAGATATCGACGACAGGATAATGGGATTGGTACAGTGTTACATGGACAATTGATTAATAATAGTTGAGTAGTCCCTTACAACCCTTTTTTACTTTTAAAATACAACTGCCATATAAATGTAGAAATATGTGCATCTATAAAAAGTGTAAAGTACCTTTTTAAATATGTGTACAAAGGACACAATTGTGCAAATGTACTTATTACAGAGCACAACAATGTACAACATGATGAAATAAAAACATTCACAGACTCAAGATATATTAGTGCTCCAGAGGCTGCATGGCAATTAAACAGCTTTGAAATGCATCATCAATCACATACCATACAGTGATTAGAAGTACACTTAAAAAAATGAACAGAACATTGTTTTCCAAGCACAGAAAGTTGAAGCAGCAGTAGAAACAGTCAAAACAAGGGACATAACTTTAACAGCCTGGTTCAAACTAAATGCAGAAGATAATAATGCAAAAAAACATTTTGTATAACTATATACTATACTTTCGATAAAACAGAAAGGAGATGGAAAACTAGAAAAGCTGGAGATAACAAAACCATTGGAAGAATGTATACAGTACATTTTGCCAACGAACCAGAACGTTACTGTTTAAGAATGATATTATTACACAAACCAGGTGCACAGTCCTTTGAAAACCTAAAAACAGTGGACAATGTCGTTTATACAACCTTTCAAGAAACAGCAAAAAAACTAGGGCTCATTAACGATGAAGCACTATGGGACAACACATTAGAAGATGCAATCACATGCAACATGCCTCAGCAAATTAGAGAGCTATTTGCATACATTTGTGTTTTTGCACAAATAACAAATGCTTTTTAACTTTATACAAAATATAAAATGTATATGGAAGAAGATTTTAAACAACAGCATGGCTGTCAAGGTGATTGCTTGGTATGTGAAGAACTGTGCCTTCATAAAATACAAGCAGTACTCATTACACATACTAAACACCTAGAACAATTTGGTTTACCAAACATCAAGCACAAATTAGAAGAACACCACATTACCTTTAAGGCTGCACATGAAAAACGTAAAGCTAAAGAAATGCAAGAAAAACTAAATAATGAACAAAGAGAAGCATTTCAAACAATACTTTCAGCATGTAATACCAACAATAATTCACACATGTGCTTCTTCCTTGATGGTCCAGGTGGGAAGTGGGAAAATGTATACATACAAAACAATTATCAGCATGATAAGAGGTGAAGGAGGAATTGCACTACCTGTTGCATCAACAGGAATTGCTGCAAATCTACTTCCAGGAGGATGAACGTATCATTCACAATTCAAATTACCAGTTCCTGTCCTGGAAACATCAACATCAACTATGCGGTTAACATCCAATGATGCATCCATCATTAGAGATGCAAAAATAATTATCTGGGATGAATCAACAATGGCACCCAGTATGGCTCTCGATGCTGTAGATAGACTATTGAAAGAAATAATGAACACCCAAAGACCATTTGGGGGAAAAGTAGTACTGCTTAGTGGAGATTTCCAACAAACTTTACCAGTGGTACCTCATGGGCAGCCTGCAAGCATTACTGAAGCAAGCATTAAGTTTCACAAACTTTGGAACAAATTTAAAATACTGAAACTGGAAAAAAATGTACGATCTATAGACCCCGAGTATAACCAATGGCTTATTAGTTTAGTACAAGGAAATCTTCCATGTCCAAACAGATACAAAGATGTAATTGAAATACCAGAAAAACATCTTTGTGAGGACAATATAGTTAAAGCGATTTATGATGATAAACTTACACCAGATTCCATTGAAAACTTTGCAAAAAAGGCAATTCTATGCCCAAAGAATTCACAAGTAGACACCATAAATGAGTCTGTACTGAATATTTTAGATGGAGAAACAATCACTTATTTAAGTTCAGACTCTATTCAAGATTCAAATGATGAGGGTTATATCCCGTGGAGGGGCATAATTGAACGAAAACGTCTATCTCCATGGGCGTTTATCTCCGAGAACGGGTCCGTGAAGGGATGGACCGAACTGTAGTTCCAAAAAAAATAGACGTCCATGTTTTATTCGACAATTTGTGAGCTGGGCATTTTTGTTTTTCAGTGATAATGGAAAATGAAAGTGCCCAGCTCAAAAACGAATAAATCCAAGGCATTTGTTCGTGGGAGGGGCCAGGATTCGTAGTGCACTGGTCCCCCTCACATGCCAGGACACTAACCGGGCACCCTAGGGGGCACTTTTACAAAAACAAAAAAAAAGGTAAAAGAGCTCCCAGGTGCATAGCACCCTTCCCTTTTGTGTTGAGCCCCCCAAATCCCTCTCAAAACCCACTGCCCACAAGTCTACACCATTACTATAGCCCTAAGGGGTGAAGGGGGGCACCTACATGTGGGTACAGTGGGTTTGGGGGGGGGGGTTGGACGACTAAGCATTAAGCAGCACAATTGTAACAGGTAGGGGGGGGATGGGCCTGGGTCCACCTGCCTGAAGTCCACAACTGCTCCAGGGACCTGCATACTGCTGCCAGAGAGGTGGGTATGACATTTGAGGGTGAAAATAAAAAGTTGTGAAACATCATGTTTTGTGGTGGGAAGGGGTTAGTGACCACTGGGGGAGTCAGGGGAGGTCATCCCCGATTCCCTCTGGTGGTAATCTGGTCATTTAGGGCACATTTTGGGGCCTTATTTGTGAAAAAACAGGGTCCAGGAAAAGTGCCCTAAATTCTAGCTACAAACGCATACTTTTTTTCCATTATCGGCAAAAGGCGCCCATCTCTCCTCGGCCGATAACCACACACCAGTTCCACCTTCGCCACGCCTCCGACACGCCCCCGTCAACTTTGTACGCTTCCGCGATGGAGTGCAGTTGAAAACGTCCAAAATCGGCTTTCCATTATACCGATTTATTCGTTTTTGTGAGATAAACGTCTATCTCCCGATTTGGGTTGAAATCTAGGCGTTTTTCTCTTTCAATTATAAGGTGGCTAGAGTTCCTCCATGAGCAAACACCAACTGGCATGCCTACCCATAAAACTGAAGTTAAAAATAGGAGCAATAATTATCCTACTCCAGAACTTAAACATAAAACAAGGTTTATGCAATGGGACTCGCTTGATTGTGAAAGAGTTGAAGAAAAATCTCATAATTAGCAAAATAATAACAGGATCTATAGCAGGAACAATTGAGTTTATACCACGCATACAACTTGCACCATCTAACCGTGACCTGCACTTCACATTAATAAGAAAAGTTTCCAGTAAAACTAGCTTTTGCCATGACTATAAACAAAGCACAAGGCCAAACTTTTGACAAAGTCGGAATTTATCTACCAGAACCTGTGTTTACACACGGGCAATTATATGTGGCATTCTCAAGAGTTAAAACATCTGCAGAAGCAATTGTGAAAGTCATTAATGGACCTGAACAAGGACAGCTTTTCAAAAACTGTAAAAATGTTTATACTAAAAACATTGTATTTAAAGAAATTTTACAATAGTAAATCAACATTAAACATATTTGGTTAACAACAAACTACTTCGTAATCTAACTTTATTTATACAAGTTACATGTCTTAGAAACATGGTCATTTAAAAATCTCTCTGTCACACACACACACTCTCACATTTACTCTCTCTCTCTGTCTCTCACACAGTCACTCTCACACACACTCTCTCAAACATACACAGTACAAACAAAAAAAAACCTGGTACCCATTTCATTTGTGAAAGAACACAAGAAGGAACAGATAACACAATGTTAACATGCAAAAAAAAAAAACCACTTACTGAACATGGATTAATGCAGAAACAGAATCACAAACCAGTTGGGTGAATTACAAAATAACAAACAAAAAAAAAAAACACTGCACATGGCAACACGGTTGCTATACATGGTGTTACAACACAGCAACACATCATTTACAAATTAAACAAATATTGCATCTCCTTAAAACGCTTTTATACAAACTGTATGGTTACAAACAAACAAACAAAAACCTTGCTAGCGCCCATTTTCTTTCAAACAGAAACGGGCCTTTTTTACTAGTAAGTACATAAGTAATGCCACACTGGGAAAAGACCAAAGGTCCATCGAGCCCAGCATCCTGTCCACAACAGCGGCCAATCCAGGCCAAGGGCACCTGGCAAGCTTCCCAAACGTACAAACATTCTATACATGTTATTCCCAGAATTGTGGATTTTTCCCAAGTCCATTTAGTAGCAGTTTATGGACTTGAGCTTTCGGAAACCGTCTAACCCCTTTTTAAACTCTGCCAAGCTAACCGCCTTCACCACGTTCTCCGGCAATGAATTCCAGAGTTTAATTATGCATTGGGTGAAGAAACTTTTTCTCCGATTTGTTTTAAATTTTCTACACTGTAGTTTCATCGCATGCCCCCTAGTGCTAGTATTTTTGGAAAACGTGAACAGACACTTCACATCCACCTGTTCCACTCCACTCATTATTTTATATATCTCTATCATGTCTCCCCTCAGCCGTCTCGTCTCCAAACTGAAAAGCCCTAGCCTCCTTAGTCTTTCTTCATAGGGAAGTCGTCCCATCCCCGCTATCATTTTAGTTGCCCTTCGCTGCACCTTTTCCAATTCTACTATATCTTTCTTGAGATGCAGCAACCAGAATTGAACACAATACTCAAGGTGCGGTGGCACCATGGAGCAACACAACGGCATTATAACATCCACACACTTGTTTTCCATACCTTTGCTAATAATACCCAACATTCTATTCGCTTTCCTAGCTGCAGCAGCACACTGAGCAGAAGGTTTCAGTGTATTATTGACGACGACACCCAGATCTCTTTCTTGGTCAGTAACTCCTAACGCGGAACCTTGCATGACGTAGCTATAATTCGGGTTCTTTTTTCCCACATGCATCACCTTGCACTTGCTCACATTAAATCTCATCTGCCATTTAGCCGTCCAGTCTCCCAATCTCGTAAGATCCTTCTGCAATTTTACACAATCATGTCGCGAGTTAACGACTTTGAATAACTTTGTGTCGTCAGCAAATTTAATTACCTCGCTAGTTACTCCCATCTCTAAATCATATAAATATATTAAAAAGCAGTGGTCCTAGCACAGACCCCTGAGGAACCCCACTAGCTACCCTTCTCCATTGTGAATACTGCCCATTTTGTCACGGTTGTGCCCAGGTTCCTTGCTCTCAGTCACCTCGCCCCCTGGTGGTTAGACCTGGTGGTTGCTGTGAACCGATGACTTGTCATTTCCCATGTTCCAGAAGATATGCTGGTCTGGTCCGGATCTTCCAACCCTCCAGATTGTTTTGGGAGTTTTTTGGAACTAAGCAGTACCTGTACCTGGTGAACTCCCTTATATGCTGCCTTTATTAATCACCTGGGAAGTTTTCTAGTTTGCCTTGCAACAGAGGTCCTCAGAGGTGTTTCCTTTGGTGAGAGTTGTTGCAGTGCGTCTGTGCTATTTTTTCCCCTTTTGTGACTTTGACCCTGCTTGTCTCTTGGATTATTCTTCTGCCTGTTGCCTGCCCAGACCCGGCTTGTTTCTGGACTATTCGTCTGCCTGCTGCCCACTTGGGACCCCAGCGTGTTTCTGGTGTGACCTGCTGTTTACCAGCCAGCTGCTGTGTCCTGCAGTTCCGCCTTCCTGACCTGTCTGGTAAGTCCTGCTGGCCGCTTGCAGCCAGGAGCTCAACTCCTGGTGAAGGGTGGCTAAGTGTAGGTGAAGCCTTGCTCCAGTCCACTGTGCTCCAGTTCCGTTTTGCCTTGTCTTGTGTTTGGGTGATTCTCCTGCCGCTGCCGCCTCTCGGCAGTGGTCCAAGGGCTCACTATCCAGAGGTTCGCCGGGAAACCTGACAGATTGCAAGGCCATGAGCTTGGAGGGATCATCCATCATGCAGGCGCTGCAGGAGCATGCCAGTATCCTCCACACCTTGGGAGCATGTATGGATCAGCTAGAGAGACTTATGACGGCCTCCCTAAAGGCCGCAGTGGATGCTTCAAGTTCAGGTCCAGCACTAGCAAGAGCTCCGGTCACGTCAGGAATCCACCTGAAGTCACCTCCTATTTATGACGGTTATTCCAAGAGCTGTAGAGGTTTTCTCAACCAGTGTGAAATAATTTTTGAGCTCCAGGCCCAAGATTTTCCTACTGAGAGAACCCAGATAGCTTATATTATGTCTCTACTGTCCAGTCAAGCCTTAGCTTGGGCGTCCCTGCATTGGGAGAAGAACGATCCGGTGCTTCATGATCTCCAGGGTTTCCTGGATCAATTTAAACGAGTTTTTGGGGAAGGTTACTTCTGCAACTTCCGTACTCCTGAGACTCAAGCAGGGAACACAGACCCTGGGGGACTATGCAATTATGTTCTGCACCTTGGCTTCTGAATTGGCCTGGAATAATGAAAGCCTGATCGCGACCTTTTGGCAGGGGCTGCCACCGCAGATTAAGGATGAGCTGGCCGGACGTGAACTTCCCACCCGGTTGGATGACCTAATTAAACTGTGTAATATGATTGATATTCGATTTCAGGAGCATAGCCGAGAACGGCGTTCCTCAGACAAGATAGGTATTAAGACCCCTAGTCATCAAGTTTTACCACAGATTCCGCGTTTGCAGGAGGTTTCCCCCCAACCACCAGTAGAACCTATGCAACTAGGTCATACTTCTCTCATGATTCAAGAGAAACAGAGGCGTCGGACCCTCAATCTTTGCCTGTATTGTGGTGATACGGGGCACTACGCGGTCAACTGTTCACTTAAACCTGGACCCTCGGGACAGGGTCTGACTGCGGGCACTGTAATAAGTCAATCTTCTACCCTTCTGCGTACCCAATTCTTAGTACCAGCAGTGCTCGACTTAGGTCACAAACAGGAGCAGACTGAGGTCTTTCTGGACTCCAAGGCGAGTGGAAGTTTTATAGCCGAGTCTCTAGTTCATCGACTTAACATTCCGACACAAGAATTATCTAAGACCATCCCACTCTTTTCAGTGTATGGATGTATCCAAGGATATGTAAGTACTCAAACGACTCCAGTGAGCTTGCATATTTGCGATCACAGGGAGGAGATTTCCCTATATGTCCTCCCATCAGCAGTGCAGCCCATTGTATTGGGTCTTCCATGGCTACAGAAACACAATCCGGCCCTGGATTGGGGAAAGGGTGGAATATTGAACTGGGGCGAGTCTTGCAAGAAACTTTGTTTTATCCCTGACACCGATAGTGTGGTCGATGAACAGCAGGACCAAGACTCAGATGCGTGGACTGACATCAGTGACTCCCTGGACTTAAAAACATCTACAGGTGGCCTGACCTGCGCGTATGTGCTACCCCAGACCAGCCAGTGCCAAGCAGAATCCGGTAATGTGCCCAGTCCTCAGAATTTAGCCAGCAGGAACTCTAGGACGACTCCTCGGGGTGGGTGGTCCTGCACCTTATGTAGGAGACTGGCCCCAGGCCCGAAGCTGCAGGACAATCCTGAGATCAGGAGATCTAAGAATCAGAAATCTAGCTCACAGCAAACCATGGTACGTAGCCTCACTCCAGTGCCGGGCACTCAACCCAGCTCTATTGACAAAGCCCAGCCTTGTCCTCAACCGGCCATTGCACGACCGATGCCTAAGGATATGGGCAGCGATGACCCGCCTGGACTTGTCAGCAGATTCCACCAAGAAGATCCATGGAAATCTAGACCTCCTGAGAAGTCCGGGGAGGCCTTAAGGGGGAGGTACTGTCACGGTTGTGCCCAGGTTCCGTGCTCTCAGTCACCTCGCCCCCTGGTGGTTAGACCTGGTGGCTGCTGTGAACCAATGACTTGTCATTTCCCATGCTCCAGAAGATATGCTGGTCCGGTCCAGACCTTCCAGCCCTTCAGATTGTTGTGGGAGTTTTTTGGAACTAAGCAGTACCCGTACCTGGTGAATTCCCTTGTATTCTGTCTTTATTAATCACCTGGGAAGTTTTCTAGTTTGTCTTGCAACAGAAGTCCTCAGAGGTGTTTCCTTTGGTGAGAGTTGTTGCAGTGGTCTGTGCTATGTTTTCCCCTTTTGTGACTTTGACCCTGCTTGTCTCTTGGATTATTCTTCTGCCTGCTGCCTGCCCAGACCCGGCTTGTTTCTGGACTATTCGTCTGCCTGCTGCCCACTTGGGACCCCAGGGTGTTTCTGGTGTGACCTGCTATTTGTCAGCCAGCTGCTGTTTCCTGCAGTTCTGCCTTCCTGTCCTGTCCAGTAAGTCCTGCCGGCCACTTGCCGCCAGGAGCTCAACTCCTGGTGAAGGGTGGCTAAGTGTAGGTGAAGCCTTCCTCCAGTCCACTGTTTTCCAGTTCCGTTTTGCCTTGTCTTGTGTTTGGGTGATTCTTCTGCCACTGCCAACTCTAGGCAGTGGTCCAAGGGCTCACTATCCAGAGGTTCACCGGGAAACCTGACACATTTAACCTCACTCTCCGTTTTCTATCCTTCAGCCAGTTTTTAATCCGCAATAGGACATTTCCTCCTATCTCATGACCCTCCAATTTCCTCTGTAGCCTTTCAAGAGGTAATACCTTGTCAAACGCCTTTTGAAAATCCAGATACACAATATCAACCGACTCCCCTTTGTCCACATGTTTGTTTACTCCTTCAAAGAATTGAAGTAAATTGGTCAGGCAAGATTTCCCCACACAAAAGCCGTGCTGACTTGGTCTCAGTAATCCATGTCCTTGGATGTGCTCTGTAATTTTGTTTTTAATAATAGCCTCTACCATTTTCCCCGGTACCAACGTGAGACTCACCGGTCTATAATTTCCTGGATCTCCCCTTCCGGTACCACACTCGATTTTAAGGATAAATTGCATATCACTAACAGTAGCTCCACAAGCTCATTTTTCAGCTCTATCAGTACTCTAGGATGAATACCATCCAGTCCAGGAGATTTGCTAATCTTCAGTTTGCTGAACTGCCCCATTACGTCCTCCAGGTTTACCGTGAAGTCAGTAAGTTTCTCCAACTCGTCCGCTTGAAATACCATTTCTGACACCGGTATCCCACTCAAATCTTCCTCGGAAAAGACCGAAGCAAAGAATTCATTCAATCTCTCCGCTACGTCTTTGTCTTCCTTGATCGCCCCTTTTACCCCTCGGTCATCCAGCGGCCCAACCGATTCTTTTGCCGGCTTCCTGCTGAAAACATTTTTTACTATGTTTTTTTTTTTGCCTCTAATGCTATTTTTGTTTTCGTAATCCCTCTTGGCCTTCTTTATCTGCGCATTGCATTTGCTTTGACACTCCTTATGCTGCTTCTTGTTATTTTCAGATGGTTCCTTCTTCCATTTTCTGAAGGCGTTTCTTTTAGCCCTAATAGCTTCCTTCACCTCACTTTTCAACCACGCCGGCTGTCTTTTGGACTTCCGTCTTTCTTTTCTAACTCGCGGAATATGTTTGGCCTGGGCCTCCAGGATGGTATTATTGAACAGAGTCCATGCCTGTTGTACAGTTTTTACCCTCTCAGTTGCCCCCCTAAGTTTTTTTTTTTTTTTAAACCGTTCTTCTCATTTTATCATTGTCTCCTTTTTTAAAGTTAAATGCTAATGTATTTGACTTCCTGTGTATAGTTACTTCCAGGTTGATATCAAAACTGATCGTATTATGATCACTGTTATCAAGCGGCCCCAGTACCATAACGTCCCTCACCAGATCATGCGCTCCACTAAGGACTAAGCCTAGGATTTTTCCTTCTCTCGTTGGCTCCTGCACCAGCTGCTCCATAAAGCTGTCCTTGATGTCATCAAGGAATTGTACCTCTCTAGTGTGTCCTGATGTTTCGTTTACCCAGTCTATATTTGGATAATTGAATTCACCCATTATTATCACATTGCCCATTTTGTTTGCGTCTCTGATTTCTTTTATCATTTCTGCGTCTACCTGCTCATCCTGGCGAGGCGGACAGTAGTATACTCCTATCACCATCCCTTTCCCTTTTCTACATGGAATTCAACCCACAATGATTCAAAGGTGTGATTTGTGTCCTGCTGAATTTGTAATCTATCTGAGTCAAGGCTCTCGTTAATGTACAATGCTACCCCTCCATCAGTCCGGTCCACCCTATCACTACAATATACTTTGTACCCCGGTATGAGAGTGTCCCACTGGTTATCCTCCTTTCACCAGGTCTCAGTAATGTCTGTTATATCCAATTTTTCATTAACTTGAATATATTCCAACTCTCCCATCTTATTTCTTAGACTCCTAGCATTTGCATATAGACATTTCAGAGTATGTTTGTTGTTCCTATTTGCATGATGCTTAGTATGTGACACTATTGATTTGCCATCTTTGGTCTGATCTTTAGTTGTATTTAAGGGCACCTGGCCTACCACGGTCTGTTGTGCAACCTTACTATGCAGAAACCCTATCTTCCCTGTTTGTGAGGTATCCTTGCAAGATACCTTATCCCAAACCATGCGCTTTTGAACGACTATCGGCCTTCCCCCCACTTCTAGTTTAAAAGCTGCTCTATCTCCTTTTTAAATGCCAATGCCAGCAGCCTGGTCCCACCCTGGTTAAGGTGGAGCCCATCCTTTCGGAATAGGCTCCCCCTTCCCCAGAATGTTGCCCGGTTCCTAACAAATCTAAAACCCTCCTCCCTGCACCATTGTCTCATCCACGCATTGAGACTCCGGAGCTCTGCCTGTCTCTTGGGCCCTGCGCGTGGAACAGGTAGCATTTCAGAAAATGCTACCCTAGAGGATCTGGATTTGAGCTTTCTACCTAAGAGCCTACATTTGGCTTCCAGAGCCTCTCTCCCACATTTTCCTATGTCATTGGTACCCACATGTACCAAGACAGCCGGCTCATCCCCAGCACTATCTAAAATCCTATCTAGGTGACGTGTGAGGTCCGCCACCTTCGCACCAGGCAGGCAAGTCACCAGGCGATCCTCACATCCACCAGCCACCCAGCTATCTATATGCCTAATGATCGAATCACCAACTACAACAGCTGTCCTAAACGTTTCCTCCCGGGCAACACTCGGAGACATATCCTCGGTGCAAGAGGATAGTACATCCCCTGGTGGGCAGGTCCTGGCCACAGGAGTACTTCCTACTTCACCAGGGTGATGCTCTCCTTCTAGGAGACCTCCCTCCTTCAAGGTAGCACAAGGGCTACCAGACTGGAGGTAGGACTTCTCTACAACATCCCTGTAGGTCTCCTCTATGTACCTCTCTGTCTCTCTCAGCTCCATCAAGTGTGCTACCCTAGCCTCAAGAGAATGGACACGTTCTCTAAGAGCTGGGAGCTCTTTGCATCGTGCACACACATATGACATCTCACCAACTGGAAGATAATCATACATGTGACACTCAATGCAAAAGACTGGATAGCACCCCTCTCGCTGCTGGACTGCTGACTCCATCTTAGTGTTTTTGAGTTTTTCAATAATTTAAAACTTGCTACAGTATTAAGGATAGTAGCCTAATATAAAAGTGTCTTATAGTTTCTATAGTATATTGTATGATTTATTTAGTGTTTCCTTCTTAGATGGTAATGAAATGTATTTAAAATTCTGTAAGAGCACTCCTTGCTTGTTACCCTAATTACAATAACTGACTATAAATGAAGAGTTGTCCTAGGGGTGGGTGGGAAGACTAAACTAGATCCTGCAGTGCCTGTTAGATTCTACCTGTTAATGCTGTGGTACAGAGCTTTTAAAATTAAGTGGAAAAGACTTTGGAGATTAGTTGTTAAAATGTGCTTTTTATATTTTTATTTTGCCTAAACTAACCTACAATTCCTCCTTTAAACCCCAATCTTTAAGCTCCCAAAGCACAAAGCAAAGTAGGGTTCACTTACCAGAGAAATTTCCTCTTCTCTCAGAACTTCTCAGAAATAAGCTGTTTATAAACTCTTTCTTCTGTAAACGGCGCAGTATCTTCTGTAAACGGCGCAGTATCCACTCCATTCCCAGATGTTCCCTCGGCAGCCGACCGCAGTCCTTCTCCAGGATTTTCCTCCTTGAACACCTGTTGAATAAAAGCATGAAAGATGGGAGAAAGCTCCATGATTACAACAAGCTGTTTTAACACTAAACCTCCTGAGGCATGAAAAGAATGTGGCAGTAACACATCAGCCAGAGGCACGGCTCCAGAAAGTCTGTGGGCAGGCAAGAAGGGGGAGCAATAAGTGAAAGCAGATGTTCTGCACATGATTAACAGTTTGTGGTATTCAGAGACTTGCACAGGGATGTTGTATAGTCAGATGCCAAAGAAAAATACTATATAAGACCAATGAGAGATCTGTGTATTTAAGCATTCATTCTGACTCCTTAGCTTTAAGCATGCTAATTTCTTTGTTGTACATTGCTTGTTTAGGCATTCTGATTTCTTTGCTGTATATTGCTTGTTTGAGTACAGACATGCTTCCTGAATACCCAATTGATAGCAGTTTGTAAACTAAAAAAGTAAATAAACATTTTATATTAAATATGAAATTCGTCTAGCCTTTTCTTCAAAGTGACGACCGCGGCAGGACAGAAGATTTATGCCGCACACGGAAAAGAGAAGGCGAGACGAATGATAAATTAAGTGTTTGTTGTTAACGAAGTTTTTTACAGGATTTTGAGAGAGCAAGCGTTGTTTACGCCTAATTTCTGTGCACCACGAAAGTGGGATTGATCAGCCTACTGACATGGACATAAGGCGACGACTCCTGAGCTTGCTAAAGAGAAATAAGAAGACGCGTGAGTAAGCTTACATTGTGGACTTATTAGTAGTATATTTGTTTAGCTTTGTAGTTTTCTTTTTTGTATATTTTCTTTGTTTAAGTGCATTAGTATATTTTTGTAGGTTGTGGCTCTATAGGAGAAATTGTAATAGTCAGAATAAAATGGAAGGGAAAGGGGCAGATAAGAAAGAAAAGCCCCCTGTATTTTCGTTGTATTTAGATTTAGATAGTTCAAAAAATTGCTCTCCTTTGCAGCATGTCATAGAATTATTCCCATTAGAAAAAAAACAGATTGAAAAAATACATGAGAAATGGGTCAAATATGATGCAAAAGATTCTTTTTTGAGCTGGTCTCAGTATGGATCGTTTGATCGTCCAAAATTATTATCTCTCCTGACATACTTACAAGAAAATAAAAAAAAGAATAAAAGTTTGGAGAAGCATCTTACAATTTGGAATTTATTTTCTGTAGCAGCAGATCTTTTTCAGGCTGATGTAGATAGGATACAAAAAGAGGCAGAAATGTACAAAATAAATAATCCTCCTCCTTATGATTCTAGCTGTAATACAAGGAGAGAGACTTTATGCCCTGTAAGGGATAAAGGATGGGAGAAGCAACAAAAGCGTCCCAAACCGTGCGAGGGCTTTTCTGCCCTTGATGACCCCCCCAGTGATTCAGAAAGTGAAAAGGGAGGGGATAATGAGGACAGTGATGTGGGGACTAGGGAACAGAAAAAGAAAAAAAAACGGGTGAGACAGAAAGAAAAAGGAAAATCTAGTGCAGAATCAGGCACTTACCCTGATTTGAAAACTCTAATTACATCAGAACAATATAACCTGGCAACTCAATTTGAAATTGAGGGACGGCTTCGGCTATGTACTGAGACACCCCCTGAACCTTCCCTTAAAAGGCATCCTCAGACACCCACTTCTAAAATCAGGGAAACACCGCCCAAATTGACACCCAGACCGTCAAAGGCAATTTTTAAGGAAACCTATGTAGCTGCAGAACTTGTGAGATTGGATAAAACTAAATATGGGGAAGAATGGTGGGGAGTTATTAAAAACCTGTTGGAAGTTAAAAACCTCCTTTTCCCCTGTAATAAGGGAGGACCTACCTCACATGAGGACGTACATAATTTGACAAAAGTAATAGATACATATTGCCCCAAGGCGGGAAGCCTGGACTTTATTAAAGCAGGGCTGGAGTACTGGGACAATTGGTTTTATAAAATAAAACAGGCTGAAGAAGAGGTGGAAGAGGAATATAAACAGGAGATTTGCGGTGCTTTAGATAGTAGGGCTTTACACATGCCAGTTATGACGCGCTTAGACGCAGCTGGCAATCGAATACAACATTACAAGCCATACACCCCCGTAGATGTTACAACGTTAGTTTCAAAAATTCCCAGTATAGTGAAAGGAGCTCGTATGTGGTTAGATGGGATAGAACAGGCAACTGCAGGGACTCAATTGACTATTGGAGATTTTAAAGCTTTATGTGCAGCATCAGGTATCAGTATTTCTCAACTGGCAGTGCAGTGTGGATATCAGCGTCTGCCGTCACATACTGCAGATGGGGATGTATATGTAGGGAATATTAAGGCTGCTCTTTCTGCAGCTCTGCATGTGATGTATCCAACCCCGATTGATTTTTCAGCCATAACGGCAAATAAATGGGACCCTAAAACTGATTTTTCGGCACATTTGACAAAATGTATAAATTTGTATAAGGCTCAAACAGGGCATGATGCGGATGTGGACCATAATGTAGCAGTATTTTTACACCTATTCATGTCCACACTGCCTGATAATATGCGTAAGAATTTAGATGCTGTCATTGCCCTGTCCTCAAAGCCGTGGCCAGAAATAAGAGAGACATTGATGCATTTTAGTAATGTGCATCGTAAACTGATAGAGACCCCACAGAAAGAACAGGCTAAATTAACTTCTAAGTTAATGACTATGCAGTTAAAAGATTTGGAAAGCAAGGAACAGGATAGAAATAAAAAACAAGAAACAATGGTAATGCCCTCTGCCTCACCTCCACAGGTCATTTACTATGTACAACCGGGATATAGCCGGCCGTACCAACCAAGGGGACGAGGCATGGTTAGAGGCAGGGGTAGAGGTCGAGGGATGCAAGGATCCGGACCATCACCTAATAGGAGAGCACATGTGCAATGTTGGGGCTGTAATCAGTTTGGTCATTATGCTTCAGAATGTTATCAGAATACAGGTATGCCTCAAGTACAAATGCAAACGCAGCAAGGATTAATGCCACAAGTAGTAGGGATACCTGCGAGTGCCCCGCAGACTGCAATACAGCAGCCGGCGACGCAATCACAGGGACCAGGAGCGGCAGTACAGAGACTGGGCACTGTAAATGTCTTTCCAACTTGGCAGAATATTCCAGACCAATGCTATTGACTGGAAGCAGACCCGTGTCAGAAAGAGGGAATGATTTTCAGGTTAGACACAAGGGAGCCCTTTATTACACTGACAATTGGAAAATATGGAACTCCTGTGAGATTTTTGATAGATACAGGGGCGAGTACCTCTGTGTTATGTACAAAACCACTGGGAGTTAAGCTTTCAAATCAGTATAGAACAACAGTGGGATTTACGGGGATAGAACAAAGAAAAAGGCTAACAGAACCGACTCTGGTGCGACTGGAATGCCAACCGCACGGTTCAAGGGAGGCTGTGGTACCCTTTTTAGTGGCACCTGATTGCCCAGTAAATTTGTGTGGTAGAGACTTGTTGTCTCAATTAGGACTGTGTTTAGATTTTGGAAATAAAGAAATACCAAGTTTGCTCACCATGGTTCAACAGTTGAATAATGAAAATAAAGTAAGGGTTATGGAAGAATTACCGCAACATATTTGGAGTACAAGTGATTCACCATATGGACTAGCCATAAATGCAAAACCCCATAAGATAGAATTAATAGAAGGGGCACAGGGGCCAAAGCAAGACCCTTACCCCATACGACCTAAATTAGTATCCAAAACCCTGGAACACATTGGTAAATTATTGAAATGTGGTATTATTGAACCTTCAGTATCCCCGTATAATACCCCATTGTTTCCGGTCCCGAAAGGGGAAAACAATGTAAGGATAGTACATGATTTAAGAGAGCTAAATGAGGTTACAAAAAATCAATTTCCGATTTGTGCAAATCCTGCTACACTTTTGCACACTCAGAATATATATGCATATAACACTGTTATTGACTTGTCTAATGCATTCTTTTCAATACCTCTTCATCCAGAGTCTAGGGATTTGACGTCATTTATAGTACAGAATGAGGCATACAGGTGGACTAGGATGCCGCAAGGCTTTACTGATAGTCCATCAGTATTCTCAAAACAACTAATGATGGATTTAAAGGATTTCAGGAGTCACTTGCCTGACACGGTGTCATTGTTTGTCTATGTAGATGATATTCTACTGTCTGCTGAGACTGAAGCAGAATGCCTAGAATGGACTAGAAAATTATTTTTGTTATTAGGAGAATTAGGATATAAATGTAACAAGGAGAAATGTGTTGTAGCTCAGTCTACTGTCACCTTTTTAGGACAAAATGTTTCAGCAGAACATAAGGTTATTATACCGGAAGTTATATCTATTTTAAATGAGACTCCGGTACCGCAAACAGTTACCCAGTTACGTGCTGTTTTGGGAATGTTAAATTACTGCAGACAATGGATACCAAATTATACACAAAAAGTAATGAGACTTTATAAACATTTGAAACTGCCCGCAGCCACACCAAAGAATACACTAATTGTATTGGAAGAACAGGATAAGATAAGATTAGCTAAGATTGTGAGGGATTTGTTATTCCCAGGACCCTTAGCAGTAATAGATATCCAATTACCTGTGCATTTGTGGGTAAAAGACATGGGAAACAGTTGGGCAGCTATGATTAATCAAAATAATGAAGTAAATACACCAGTAGCTTTTTTGTCAGGCTCTTTTAATCATGTGGAAAAGGGAATGAAAGAAATACCAAAGTTACTGACAGCTATTGTGGCAGCAGTAGGCAAATGGAGAGCACAAATGCCTTTTGTTCCTATTGTAATACATACCAACCACACGATTAAAACGCTGTTGAGCCCTAGCCAGACGGCATTGACAGCCACTAGATTTGGAAAATATCAAGCAGTACTTTTAGGACAAGATATAAGAATAATACCATTAACTAAAGAACAGAGAAATAAGATAGATCTGCTTTTTCCTGTCGATCAAGAGGGTGAGATCGATACTATAAAAATCCCTACATTTCACTGTCTTACTTTTGAACCCTTATCTGATGGGTTAATATGGTTTACAGATGGAGCTTGTGAAAGGACTGTTGCAGGCTTTGCCTGCGTGCAGGTAGATGAGAATCTAAGAAAGATAATGCAAGTACAATATAAAACCCCTCCTGACCATACTGCACAGCATGCTGAACTTTTGGCCATTATTACGGCCTTACAACACACTGATATGACTCAAAATGTCACTATATATACTGATAGTGGTTACGTTGCAAGTTCACTACAGTATCATATATTAAAATGGCAGCGTAGGGGGATGATAACCAGTGCAGGTAAAAATCTACAACATTACACATATTGGAAATTGCTGTTTGAAATTTTGGCAAGAAGGGAATGTGAAGGTAGAAAAACTGCAGTTGTGTGGACCCCGGCCCACACTGAAAGGCCAACCTTTGAGGCACTAGGTAATGCAATGGCTGATGCAGCAGCAACGGAGGTGGTTAAGCAAAGTGAAAAGATTTTGTATAATACTAGACAGACACAGGAAGGGCCACTTACGAATGTAGATAAGATTGAAATGTGGCAGCCAGAGGGACAGGAAAGTGAAAAATGGTTGAAGAAGGGATGTATGCAATTGGGAAGTGAATGGTTTAATGAGGAAGAAGGATTACCTTGCATGCCAATGAGCCAGGCGATTAAGGTATTGATTGATTGGCATGCAACCATGCATTGAAATAAGGAAACAATGAGGCAACAGTTTGAACAAAGATTTTGGACTTTAAAAATTGATAACTTGATTCAACCTGTTGTGCAGAATTGCATGGTATGTAATATTAACATACCTAAACGAGGTCCTAAAATATCACCTGGGACACTTCCAATACCAGAAGGCCCAGCAAAAGAATGGTACATTGATTTCACTGATATGATTGTTCCAGTGCAGGGAAAAAGGTATTTGTTAGTTTGGGTGGATGCTTTCTCAAGGTGGATAGAAGCATTTCCATGTAAAAGAGAGACAGCACATGAGGTGGTACAATGCCTGGTAACTCATATTATGCCAAGGCATGGGTGTCCGTCTAGAATAATTTCTGATAACGGGACACATTTTAATAACAGTGTTTTGAAAGAAATGGAAACGATTATGGGTTTAACACACAGGAAAGTATCAGTGTATCGCCCCACTTCCAATGGTTTGGTGGAGCGCTACAATGGCATTTTAAAAACAAAGCTGAGAGTCTTACTAAAATCTCTCAATAAAGAAATGGTGGGAAAATTATATACATGGCTTGATGTATTGCCATTAGCATTAATGACAATACGGGCCCAACCTAATGGGCGTACTAAATTGTCCCCATTCCAAATTCAGACAGGACGTCATTTCTTCCCGATGCAGACAGCAAGTACTGATAATACAACTCAGTACTGGCAAAAATTACAACCAATGCTAAATTTGACCAGTGACATGATTCGTACAAATGTGTCACATCAGGTAGGGAATAATGATGTTTGTGCTTTTAAAGTAGGTGATCTAGTACTACGAAAGAACTTTACACATAAAACATGGAAGGATCCTGTGTATGTAGGGCCTTTTGCTATCACGGCCCTTACTCAGACCGCTGCCCGTTTGGAAGGTCATACTTCTTGGATACATTTATCAGATATTCGACGAACTAATAATATTGAAGTGGACAAAGAATAAACATGATGGTATTGGACTGTTGTTGTTTGTTAATGGACAATGAATACATATGAGAATAAACTGTTACAGCGGCCAAGATGTTAAATTTGACTGATTGTATCATATGTGCCCACATCCTTGTCCTTGCCAGCTATGATATATGGGACTACAATGATAAAGCTCAACACCATGACTGTTATCCCAATAATACCTGTGTAAGGGATGATGGAAACCTTTATTGGACAAATGAGACTATTTATAAGCAAGCCTTGCTTACGGACATCATGTTGGTGTCTGATTAATAGTATGACAACTGATCCCCCCGATAAAGTGCAATTACACGCACAATGTTGTAACAGGTAATTGGTCTATAGGAAGAAGTACAATGAGTATAAATGTCACAGCCACCAAAGAAAAGTGTGAGCTGTAATAAGACTTTAACTTAATGGTACTGTATGTATAACGAATGTTAACACCTTGGAATATGCTTTTAATTTGTGTAATTTTTAATACCACATCAGTTAATGCAATTAGGCATTATCCTTATAATTGTTCTTATATGAAAAGCAAGAATGACAGTGTACTTCCCTTTGATGAAACTCACTGTCTGTATTCAAAAGAAATATAAATTTTGTACTCTAATACAATTGAATCTGTTTAATGCTGTGTAACATGTGTATTAGCATGTTTGCAAAGATGTGCCAGGATGCTTTTAAAATGATAATGGTAACTGAAATCAAGAATGAATAGAACTTTAATATGTCAGCCAAAAATATTGAAAAAGCGTGCAGAAACTGAATGCCACAAACAAGGGGGGAGGAGATTTAGAAGGGAGGTAAGGAAACAGACTGGAGCTGAAACAGATGTGTGAGGCCTGGAATGCCAGCCCTCAAAGGGAGGATGTTGAATAAAAGCATGAAAGATGGGAGAAAGCTCCATGATTACAACAAGCTGTTTTAACACTAAACCTCCTGAGGCATGAAAAGAATGTGGCAGTAACACATCAGCCAGAGGCACGGCTCCAGAAAGTCTGTGGGCAGGCAAGAAGGGGGAGCAATAAGTGAAAGCAGATGTTCTGCACATGATTAACAGTTTGTGGTATTCAGAGACTTGCACAGGGATGTTGTATAGTCAGATGCCAAAGAAAAATACTATATAAGACCAATGAGAGATCTGTGTATTTAAGCATTCATTCTGACTCCTTAGCTTTAAGCATGCTAATTTCTTTGTTGTACATTGCTTGTTTAGGCATTCTGATTTCTTTGCTGTATATTGCTTGTTTGAGTACAGACATGCTTCCTGAATACCCAATTGATAGTATTCAGTTTGTAAACTAAAAAAGTAAATAAACATTTTATATTAAATATGAAATTCGTCTAGCCTTTTCTTCACACCGAAGAGAAATAATTGTTTAGCACGGTCGCTTTGTCTTCATCACTCTCCACATAGCCATTCTCATTATCTTTCAGTCTCACATTTCCATTCCTATCTCTTCTCCTTTCTCCAATATATCTGAAAAAGGTATTGTCACCTCACTTTATATCATTAACCAGTTTTTCTTCCGCTCGCACTTTTGCTAGCCATATTTCGCTCTTCAATCTGATAATCTTTTCCGTGATCCTTTTGTTGCATTCTTTTGTATTTCTTGAACAAAGCCTCTTTTGCTCTTATTTTTTCAGCTACTTGTTTGGAGAACCGTATTGGCTTCCTGCTTCTCTTGTTTTTGTTTACTTTCTTTACAAAAAGTACTTTGAGTTTTGTGCGTCCACACTCCGCCTTCGCCCTTATATCAAACCATACAGTGTGATGATCTTTGTCTAACCACTCCGCTTGCACAGAAGGTCTGTAGTTACCCCCATGTGGATACAGGCTCTGTCTTCTCTTTCCAGGATGATTCATAAAGCTTCTTTCTTTCCCAAGGTTCCCCGCATTTCAGCCGCTCTGATATTGTCTCTCACATACAGAGCCACTCCTCCACCTCTTCCGCCCTCCCTATCCTTCCTAAAAAGATTATAGCCCAGTACAGTCACATCCTATTCATGGGAATCATTGAATCACGTCTCTGTAATAGCAACAATATCCAAGTTTTCTTCAGACATCAGGGCTAGCAAGTCTTGAACCTTTTTACTTAGACTACGAGCATTTGTGCACATAGCTTTCCATGTGCTTATTGAGTTTAGGTGGTTTTCTATATTTACATGACCTTTCCCTCTGCCATCATGTTTATTCTGGGGGTGACTTTCTGAAATCCCTTGTTTCCTTTTGTCACCCCCACCTTCTAGTTTAAATGTCTAGAAACATACAGTCTGAATTTCTCCCCAAGGATCCTTTTTCCCATCACAGAAAGATGTAGCCCATCATTACAGTACAGCCTGTTATTTTTCCACGTATTACCCCATGCTCCTATGTATCTAAAACCTTCTTTTTTATACCAAGACTTAAGCCACTTATTGAATCCTCTGTTTTGCGTAGTCTTTCCTCTCCCCTCCACCAGGTAGGAATTACTTCAGAAAAAGCCACAGTCCGAACCAAAGATTTCAGTCCCTCCCCAAGCTTCCGGAATGCTCTCTGTGCTGTAAATTTGCTATTGTTGGCCAGGTCAATTGTCCCAAGGTGAATTGCAACATCAGCGTTTGAAACCTTGCTCTCTTCTCGGATCACTTTCAGTATTTGGTCTGTACATCTTGTAGCTGAACCATTACAGCAGTAAAAATATTCACATTATGTAAGGTATGGCATGGTATACTACTTACAATGTCAGCACAATACATTAAATTGTACATTATGTCAACGCAAAACTTAATACAACATTTTAATAGACAACGTAGGGTATAAGCAAAGATGGTAAGAGAGTAAGAGGACTGATTTAAAGAGAGTTGCACATGATATTAAAGGTATTAAAGACACCTTGCTCCTTTTGCTTCCCAATCATCTGGTAAACAACCAAAACATGATCCAGCTCATTCACAAACACTAAAAGGCTGTTACGATGGTGATAATATGGCATAAGTTACGGTTCAACTACAACGCATATCGGAACGTCTTACTGAAAGTAAGAATGCTATTAAAGATATTTTGAGATAACTAATCACTGGATTTGAGAATAGGATTATTAGAAAACAGATCATCACTAATAGATGAAATTTCTACTAACCAGCGTACGAACCTGAAGTTGTTTCACATGCTTGAATCTCAAGTAGAAGATATGGCGAATCGAGGAAGGAGAAATAACCTTCATATTCTTGGCATCTATGAAGGATCAGAAGGTAAATCTCCAATTGATTTCTTTGAAAAATGGTTTCCTGAATCTCTCAATATTCAGTTTGAATGACCTTTGTAAATAGAGTGGGCTCATCAAGTATTGGCAGGACCACAACCCACGGGTTCCAGTATATTCAGGCCTATCATCATCAAGCTGTTATTTATTTCTTTATTCATGACATTTATACCCCACATTAGCCCAAAATAGATTCTAGTTCAATGTGGCTTACAAACAAACAAGTGAAAAAAACATAATAATGTACAGAATATAACATAAATTACAATAACTTCATGAAGCAAGTTAATATATGTGCAGTAAGTAACCAGAAATTTAGACTATCTCAAAGAAAAACTAATAATTAACGGTGAATAGGTGAGAGCACAATTGTGCAGGACTAGATGGGAAACGAAATTACAAAAAGGGTGTGGGTAAAATTCAAATAGGGTTCTTTCCTTATGATTTTCTCAGGTCTTTCCTATACTAGAAAAAATTAAATCTATCCATAAAATTCAATGTCAAGGGCAAACGATCTATTTAAAACCTGTTTTTGCTAAAGAAACAGCAGATCAGCGTCAACAATTTTTGGGTCTATGACCAAATCTTCACTGTATTGAGGCCCGCTATGGACTACTGGCTCCCGCCAGAATGAAAATAACACATAACAACAAAACTAAAACATCTACTGATCCAAAATCTCTTGAATTATATATTCAAGAACAAGGAGCAATTGTGCAAATGTGAACTTGAGTTGCTGTGTAATTACAATCTATTTGTTATGGTTTCACATACTATGTTTAATTATTTCTGTATGTCATAGTTCTGATCATTTATTAATGTGCTGTGCTGAAACTGGTGATCCAGAAACCTTCCAGGGCGACGTCACTTCCTTGGATGAGAATCACTTTCTTTGCTATTCTCATCCCAAAGGTTTACTTCACAGCTTTTTTTAGTGCTGTGACTTATAACAGGGGGTTCATTGTTTTTTCAGATTTTGATGGGGGGTCTTTGTTTTACTCTTCATGAAAAATAGGTTAAGGTACATTATTGTAAAATCTTATTGGATTTATGTAAAAATTGTAATACTGAGACCGAATTACTTATAACTGAGGTTAGTAGTAAAATAACACATATTAATGGTAGGCCACATTGATAACTCCCCCTTCCATTAATTAAAGAAAAAATGGCATTTTATGCAATGAGACCTAGCTCCTAGGTAGCCCACTTTGATAACTTCCCCCTTAGACTGTTGAAATGTTATTGACAGTCCATTTCAGAAAAGCAAAGCTATATTGTTCAACACAAATATCTCTGCTTCATTTTGTTACCTTTGGCCAGGGTATGAAGGAGAAATAGAATGATATCCTACAGAATCCAGCCAAGACAATCATAAGTACATACGTAAGTATTGCCACATTGGGACAGACTGAAGATCCATCAAGCCCAGCATCCTGTTTCCAACAGTGGCCAGTCCATTTCACAAATACCTGGCAAGATCCCGAAAAGGTTCAATACATTTTATACTGCTTATCCCAGAAATATATGTGCTCTTATATGTGCAACAATGTTTATTTTTCGAAACAGTAGTACGTTTGAATTAAATATTTAAAAAGTGTACGATACTACTGGTTGGCTGGAGGGATTCGATGATTACAATTATAGACTTGTGAGTCACATGACACATGGATATACACAGTCGTTAAGAATGATATGAGATAACCTCCACAGCCAATAAGACACATATTGTTGCATATAGGTTTTGTTCAACAATTGTTGTGTATTTATACAAAGTCTCTTTGGAACAAAACGTAGCCATTAATTTTATATTTGCATATCCCAGAAATAAGCAGTGGATTTTCCCCATATCAATTTAATATTGGTCTACGGACTTTTCCTTTAGGAAGCCGTCCAGACTTTTATTAAACCCCGATAAGCTAACCACCTTTACTACATTCTCTGGCAACAAATTCCAGAGTTTAATTACACATTGAGCAAAGAAACATTTTCTCCACTTCATATTAAATTTACTACTTTGTAGCTTCATCGCATGATCCCTAGTCCTAATATTTTTTGGAAAGAGTAAACAAACCATTCACGTCATCTCAATGCTCATTAAATCTATACCGGAAGATTTGTGTAAGATAAATGTCTTGCCAGCAAAAGCTAGTACATCCAACTCTGGGATTTAGGGCAGTGCCATCAGAGAAGCAGACAGTGTGTATTTAATTATGAGGAGAAACAGATTAACGGGGAGTATAATTGCCCTTTGCATGCACAGGTACACTTTGGACTGGGTGATGGCATTTTTAGCTCATAGGTCCGGGAACAAATTGCCTAAAACATCCATATCCTCCTCTACTATTTTGTTGATATGCACAACAAAATACGCATGGCTAAGTATCAAACACTGGGTCCCTCTTTTCCACTGACCACACACATTTTCACAGACAGAAAGAGACAGACAGACAGACAGAAAGACACAAAGAGAGAAAGAGAGAGACACACACACACACACACATAGACAGAGAGCGTAAAACCTTTCTGTTCACCAAAGGTTGAAGTTCCCAATTGCTCACAACTCATAGCTTATTGCTCAGCACAGCCCAGAGGTATCCATCCAGTTACTGAGTTACAATGCATTGGTATAGCATGGATCTGGAATACGGCTGGAGGTGTGTACAAGCTATAATAAAATATTAAAAGAAAAGAACACTAATAATTAAAAGAGGAAAGAATCCATTTGCACAGAGACAAAGAAATCCATAGGCATGGAAACATGCAAAGATAAATCCATCCTTGATTGTTCACAACACTCCAGAGTTTGGGAGATAGAAAATATAAGGCAGAATGTCTGGTGAACTCCTAGTGCGCTCTCTTCAGGTTAGGTAGTACGAAGCACTGGGAATCAAGGGAGCAAAGAGAACAGGAAGGTGGTAAGGAATAGTCAAGACAGATAGGCAAGAAGGCATATCAAGATAGTAAGCTTTGCGAGTTAGAGTCAGTATTCTGAAAAAAATCCAGAATTTAATAGGCAGCTAATGAAAATGGAAAAATATAGGAGAAATATGATCAAACTTGTTGGTTCTGCAGAGGAGCCTGGCAGTACGGTTCTGCACGTTTTGCAAATGGTTAAGCTGAGATAGTGGGATACCTGCATATACGTCATTGCAGTAATCTAAGCAAGATGCCAATGTAGCATGAGTAACAGTATAAAGAGAGGCAAAATCAAGGAGATTCCACAAATAAGGGGTGCTACAGAGAGTAGCGAAGCCAGATTTTATTACTTCGGAAATTTGCTTTTAAAAATATGCAGAAGCCCAGGTAATGTATAAAAGGAGCAGGAATAATAGAAAGATCAAAAAGGACCAGATTAGTCTTAGATCGTCAGCATATAGAAAAGTCTTGATACTGAATGATGGGATCAGTGTGGCCAGTGGCCCAACAAATACGTTGACAGAAGAGGCAAGAGAATGGAGCCTTGTGGTACTCCACATGAGAGGAAGTAGTGAGTTGAAGACCCTGTTGCTGAGCAGACAGTGAAGGAGGATGGGAAAAGGAATAAGATTTGATATACCGCCTTTCTGCGATTTCAGTCAAAGCAGTGTACATATGTACAGGTACTGATTTTGTACCTAGGGCAATGGATGGTTAAGTGACTTGCCCAGACTCTCAACTACCTGGAGTGGGAATGAAACTCAGTTTCCCTGGTTCTCAGGCCCCTGCAGCGAATGATCAGTACTCTAAAAAAGTGGAAAACCATGCCAGAACCGTTCCAGAGAGCCCAATACTAGCTAAATGGGTAAACAGGAGTGAGTAATCGACTCAGTCAAAAGAGGCAGAAAGGTCTAAGAAAACAACCAGAGCAATATCAGGGTTTGCCGCTCTCACCAATATTATTTAATATAGTTAAGAGTACTGTGAGCACTATTGCTGTTCTGTCAGGTGCTTGCTTACTATCATACACAGATGGTATCTTTACTTGGCTCCCTGTTTCTGATACTACAGCTTTAGGTTACTCAGCAGTTTCATCTTGTAGTACCAATTTAAAACCTTGTTAATGCTTAATGCCGATAAAACTAAACTTTTTCAGTACCAGCTGAGATTACCTTAGATTCATCTCAGCCGTTACCAGTGGCTAAGGTATCCCGGGTATTGGGGGTATTTGATTGGACTTTCATTTGACCCTCAAATAAGGTGTTCTTTTAACTAAAGTGGATATTAATGCTGATACCAAATCACATACCTAAATAATAATATAAAGAAAAGGAAAAGGCCTCAGAAGTCTGTGGTAATACGGCACCCTACAGACCGGTCTGTAGAGTGCTCAATTAAAGCTATATTCACTAGACCCCAATCTATCATCGGCCATAAAAACCCATTAGGACAACTTTATTAACTTTGCCTGTGACTAATTGAACACATTCATAATCAACAACATGAAATTCGATGTAGCATGCAGCACAGTTATCTTTTTTCTCAATGGGACCCATTTCACCCTCGGGCTTCATCAGGGATGCAGTGATACAAATTCAAAAAAACAACTTATTCCTTAAAAACGTTTGAAAGGTTTTACAATCTTAAGAGCCGGCAGGTTTAAATTCTGCAGTTGAATGGGCTATTTTTCTCTGATTTGTGTTTTCCATTTCTTCCTAACAAACCTACTCAGTTCTGTGTACTTAACAAGGATGTTGATTTAACATCTAGTATAAGAGTATGAGTTTTGGACATGACATCATTGCATTCGTGATTGGAGGGCAGATCTAACGAACCGCCGGTGACATGCTGATGGCAGCAGGGAAACAAGATGGCGGAAGTCAGTTAAACATTTGTGAGGAGAGTGCTGAATTTTGATACTAAGTTTTGATTAAGCCTTTTCAAAAGAGCATAAATAATATCAGTGCTTATATCTTTTCCCACAAGTACATAAAAATACACAACAGCATCTAGGGTGTCCGATTTTGTAGTCCAAAGGGTCTTTTTTTTAACCATTGTCATCTTTTCTTGATTATTTTTTGCAAAATAAGGTATTCCATTCAAGATCATATTTAAAGGATACAAAAAGTTTTTTTACAGCTTTTGGCCAAGGTGAATCCTGAAAATGTTAAGGAGTGTATAATGGTAACTTTAGACATCAGGTCTTTGTACATATCAATCCCTCAAGATGATGCCTTAAGAGTAATAGTTGAGACTTTAGATGAAAGACCTCATCCTGTGGAAGTACCAACTGATTTTTTTGAAAGTCTTAGCACTTTGGTGTTAAAGGAGAATTATTTTTTGTTCAATGATTATTTATATAGAAAATATTCATTGATGATGTCTTTTTATTATGGAAGGGTGACATCAAGACTCAGGAAAATTTCAATTCAAGGTTAAATACTTGCATTACAGCCATCTTTTTCACATATGAATATTTAAAAGAACTCATTCATTTTCTGGATGTGGAAATTAGGATTCTAGAAGGCAAATTTATTACAAAAGTGTATAAGAAAAAAATGAATAGGAATACTCTGTTAAAATATTAAAGTTACCATCCACGGAAATTAAAAAAATAGTTTTCTATTACTACTACTACTACTACTATTTAACATTTCTAGAGTGCTACAAAGTGTACGCAGCGCTGTACAAACACAGAAGAAAGACAGTCCCTGCTCAAAGTGCTTACAACCTAATAGACAAAAAGTAAAGCATTTAAATTTAAAGTATTTAAGCAGTCAAGCACAAGAGAACAGTCATAGATGGACCGAAGATGTTGAAGGGTGGTCAGTGTGATCAGGTGTAACTCTGGCTGGAGTAGTGGGAGAAGGTGATAGTTTTTGAGATTCAGATGAATCTGTACAGAAATGTAGGATTATAAACAACAAGCAAAAAATTTTGCAAGGACATCATGTGATTGTAGTTATTTATTTAGATTTGCTCACACCTTTTTCAGTAGTAGCTCAAGGTGAGTTACATTCAAGTACTCTGGATATTTCTCTGTCCCAGGGGGGCTCACAATCTAAGTTTGTACTTGAGGCAATGGAGGGTTAAATGACTTGTCCAAGATCACAAGGAGCAACACTGGGATGTGAACCAGCCACCTCTGGATTGCAAGACCAGTGCTCTAACCACTAGGCCACTCCTCCACCACAAATCTGTGGTAAAATAGGCTTCTATGAGAGTGAAATTTAATTACAGGGATTTGTTGCTCAAAAAAATCAAGGTTGAGGATGTAGAAACCTGTATTTTGAGGGTTTTTTTTAGTGTGGGGGGTAGGTAGTTGCTGATATTGGAAAAAATTGGGATATAGCCCATTCTCATCTATTGTTTGAGAAGCAGCGTTTGAGGATTGCCTTTCAAGGGGAAAATATTTGAAGTAAATTCTGGTTCCAGCATATCCATGAAAAAAAAACCCAAAACATTTGTGCCAATGTCTGAATTAGGACATTGAAAATGTGGTTCATGTAAAGTTTGCAACATAATGAAAGAATGTCAAGAGTTTGAACTTTCTTTTAATGGAGAATGTTTTCAACTTAGACAGAAAACGGATTGTTGATCCGATTTTGTGATATATGCCTTACAATGCCCATGTAAAAAATTAAACATAGGGAAAACCATCAGAAGTTTAAACAAATGGTTAAGTAAACATCGCTCTTGTATTTCAAATCAATGTACGACAGCTCCATGGTAGCATATTGTGTATATTTTAAACATACTTTTGATGAATTTAAATGTTGGGTGTTCGAACAAATGTTACCACTTAAACGAAGAGGTGGCAGAAGGAAATCTCTGATGCAGAGTGAAAAACGCTGGATCCATAGACTTAAATCTTTAGAGCAGGCAGGTTTAAATTCTGCTAACCGCCATTACCACATCCTCCTGCAGTGAGTTCCAGAGCTTAGCTATTCTTTGAGTGAAAAAAATATTTCCTCCTATTTCTTTTGAAAAGTGTTTCCATGTAATTTCATTGATTGCCCCCTGGTCATTGTACTTTTTGAAACAGAGAAAATTTGATTCACTTTGGCCCGTTCTATTCCACTCAGGATTGTGTAGATCTCAACCATATACTCCCTCAGCCATAGACGGTCGGTGGCCCAACTGTTTGGGGAGGCTAAAGGGGGCGGGGTTAGAGGTGGGGTCAGGGGTGGAGCTTAAATCCATAATTGTCTGATAACACACAGAAAAAATAAATAAATAAAAATAAAAGTCACAATTAATACCTTTTATTAAATTTAGATATTAGATATGTATCATATGTCAAAGAATAAAGTGGTCGCTCAAAGCATATTCTAAGCACAATCGCTCAACTGCAAAACACTATGCACAACTTTGTGCAAAAACACACTCAGAACCTTACTGTACCATAAATATTACACTGGGCAGAACCTAATACACCAATATACCACCCATACGGAAAATGCAGACCGTGAACAATATGAAACAAGGGATCATATCATCACAATTCTTATGTAGAGTCACAAAACACCCTAATTCATGTTTAATGTGGTATAATGCCATAAATAAGTAAATAAATATAAACTTTTAATGTTGAGCACCTGATTCTCAAAGTGGACATATTCCAAACACTATAATGAAAATAAAATGATCTTTTCTACCTTTGTTGTCTGGTGACTTTTTCTGATCATGCTGGTCCAGTATCCGATTCTGCTGCTATCTGTCCTCAGTGCAGGTCAGGAAGTCATCCTCGTTAAATATCTCCCTGGCAACCCAGGACACCTCCAGCCAACCCCCCTCCCCCGCTCTCCCAGCAATATGGTAAACAAACCATAAACCAATTTCTACAATTGGTTACACAAGGCTAGAGGGCTTTCACTGCAGCTCTTGCTGTGAGGATGGAGGTAAATCAACAATTTAAACCCCTCAGAGCACAGCAGGGGAGGCTTAGCCTCTCCAAGCCACTTATACCGGGCGCCTATGCCCTCAGCTGTCTCTTTTCCAAGCTAAAGGACTCTAATCTCTTTAGTCTTTCTTTATATGGGAGGAGTTCCATTCCCTTTATCACTTTGGTTGCTCATCTTTGAATCTTTTCCAGTTTTGCTATATCTTTTTGAGTAGATCAACCAGAATTGAAAGCAATACTCAAGGTGAGGTCTTCTGCAAATTTAATCATCTCATTCTTGGTTCTGTTTTTCAAATAATTTATAAATATGCTAAATTGCACCGGTCCCAGTACAAATCCTTGCGACACTCCACTATTCACCCTTCTTCTTTGAGAAAAATGGCCATTTAGTCCCACCCTCTTTTTTTGTCCAATAACCAATTCCTAATCCACAGAAGGACATTGCCTTCTATCCTGTGACTTTTTATTTTTCTCAGGAGTCTCTCATAAGGAACTTTGTCAAAAGCTTTCTGAAAATCCAGATACACTACATCAGCCGGCTCACCTTTATGCATGTGTTTATTCATGTCTTCAAAGAAATGAAGAGAATTGGTGAGGCAAGACTTCCCTTTGCAGAGCCCATGCTGTCCCATTAAACCATGTTTGTCTATCCACCTTATAATCGAAAGAGAAAAACGCCCAAATTCTGACCTAAATCCGGAGATGGACGTCTTTCTCTCGCAGGCGCCCAAATTGGTATAATCGAAAGCCGATTTTGGGCGTTTCCAACTGCACTCCGTCGCGGGAACGAATAAAGTTGATGGGGGCGTGTCAGAGACATGGTGAAGGCGGGACTGGAGCGTGGTTATCAGCCGAGGAGAGATGAATGCCCTCGGCCGATAATCGAAAAAAGGCGTTTTTAGTGAGAATTTAGGTCACTTTTGTTGGACCCTTTTTCTCACGAACAGGTCCCAAAAAAGTGCCCTAAATGACCAGATGACCACCAGAGGGAATCGGGGATGACCTCCCCTGACTCCCCCAGTGGTCACTAACCCCCTCCCACAAAAAAACCCCCCAACTTTAAAAACTTTTTTTCCCAGTCTGTATGCCAGCCTCAAATGTCATCCCCAGCTCCATCACAGCAGTATGCAGGTCCCTGGAGCAGTTGTTAGTGGGTGCAGTGGACTTCAGGCAGGTAGACCCAGGCCCACCCCCCCACCTGTTACACTTGTGGTGGTAAATGGGAGCCCTCTAAACCCCCCCAAAACCCACTGTACCCATATGTAGGTGCCCCCCTTCACCATTAAGTGCTATGGTAATGGTGTAGAGTTGTGGGAAGTGGGTTTTGGGGGGGGATTTGGGGGGCTCAGCACCCAAGGGAAGGGAGCTATGCACCTGGAAGGTAATTTAAGGTTTTTTCCTATTTTTTAAAAGTGCCCCCTAGGGTGCCCGGTTGGTGTTCTGGCATGTGAGGGGGACCAGTGTACTACGAATCCTGGCCCCTCCCATGACCCAAAGCCTTGGATTTGGTCATTTTTGAGCTGGGGCACTTCGGTTTCGATTATCGCTAAAAAACGAAAATGCCCAGCTCAAAAAATGACCAAATCCAAGGCTTTTGCCTGGCAGAAACCGTATTTTCGAAAAAAAGAAAAGATAGACGTCCATCTTTTTCGAAAATATGATTTGGCCCGCTCCTTCACGGACCCATTCTCGGAGATGGACGTCCTTACACATAGGTGTTTGCGTTCGATTATGCCCCTCCACGTGTTCTATAATTTTATTCTTTATAATAGTTTCCACTAAATTCCCGGGTAACCCCTGGAACCCTTTTTAAACATAGGCTTTAAATTTGCCACCCTCTAATCTTCAGGTACTACAGACGATTTTAACAATAGATCCACAATTTCATGTTTGAGTTCTTTCAGTACCATGGGATGTATACCATCCAGTCCAGGTCATGAATTCTTTGCTTCGGTCTTCACCGAGGAAGATTTGGGTGGGATACCGGTGTCAGAAATGGTATTTCAAGCGGAGAGGGGAGATCCGGGAAATTATAGACCGGTGAGTCTGACGTCGGTGCCGGGGAAAATGGTAGAGGCTGTTATTAAAAACAAAATTACAGAGCACATCCGAGGACATGGATTACTGAGACCGAGTCAGCACGGCTTTTGTGTGGGGAAATCTTGCCTGACCAATTTACTTCAATTCTTTGAAGGAGTAAGCAAACATGTGGACAAAGGGGAGCCGGTTGATATTGTGTATCTGGATTTTCAAAAGGCGTTTGACAAGGTACCTCATGAAAGGCTACAGAGGAAATTGGAGGATCATGGGATAGGAGGAAATGTCCTATTGTGGATTAAAAACTGGTTGAAGGATAGGAAACAGAGAGTGGGGTTAAATGGGCAGTATTCACAATGGAGAAGGGTAGTTAGTGGGGTTCCTCAGGGGTCTGTGCTAGGACCGCTGCTTTTTAATATATTTATAAATGATTTAGAGATGGGAGTAACTAGGGAGGTAATTAAATTTGCTGATGACACAAAGTTATTCAAAGTCATTAACTCGCGACAGGATTGTGAAAAATTACAAGAGGACCTTACGAGACTGGGAGACTGGGTGTCTAAATGGCAGATGACGTTTAATGTGAGCAAGTGCAAGGTGATGCATGTGGGGAAAAAAAACCCGAATTATAGCTATGTCATGCAAGGTTCCACGTTAGGAGTTACGGACCAAGAAAGGGATCTGGGTGTCGTCGTCGATAACACACTGAAACCTTCTGCTCAGTGTGCTGCTGGGGCTAGGAAAGCGAATAGAATGTTGGGTATTATTAGGAAAGGTATGGAAAACAGGTGTGAGGATGTTATAATGTCTTTGTATCGCTCCATGGTGCGACCGCACCTTGAGTATTGTGTTCATTTCTGGTCGCCGCATCTGAAGAAAGATATAGTAGAATTGGAAAAGGTGCAGCGAAGGGCGACTAAAATGATAGCGGGGATGGGACGACTTCCCTATGAAGAAAGACTAAGGAGGCTAGGGCTATTCAGCTTGGAGAAGAGACGGCTGAGGGGAGACATGATAGAATGGAGTGGAGTGGAACAGGTGGATGTGAAGCGTCTGTTCACGCTTTCCAAAAATACTAGGACTAGGGGGCATGCGATTAAACTACAGTGTAGTAAATTTAAAACAAATCGGAGAAACTTTTTCTTCACCCAACATGTAATTAAACTCTGGAATTCATTGCCGGAAAATGTGGTGAAGGCGGTTAGCTTAGCAGAGTTTTAAAAGGGGTTGGATGGTTTCCTAAAGGAGAAGTCCATAAACCGCTACTAAACGGACTTGGAAAAATCCAAAATCCCAGGAATAACATGTATAGAATGTTTGTACGTTTGGGAAGCTTGCCAGGTGCCCTTGGCCTGGATTGGCCGCTGTCGTGGACAAGATGCTGGGCTCGATGGACCCTTGGTCTTTTCCCAGTATGGCATTACTTATGTACTTATGTACTTATGTCATTTATCACTCTATAAGTTGTCTATTTAGCTCAGTACATCTTCCAGGTTCACCGAGATTTATTTCAGTTCCTCCACATTGTCACCCTTGAAAATCATTTCCGATAAAGGTAAATCTCTTGCATCTTCTTTTGTAAAGACCAAAGCAAAGAATTAATTCAATCTGTTCATTATGGCCTTGTCCTCACTGATTGCCAATTTTGCTCCTTAATGATCTAACAGTTCCACAGATTCCCTCACAGGCTTTCTGCTTCTGATGTATCTGAAAAAGGTGTTGCTATGAGCTTTTGTCTGCAGTGCAAGTTTTTCTTCATATTCTCTTTAAGCCTTCTTTATCAATGCTTTGCATCCAGCGTAGCTGTGCTTACGCTGCTTCTTATTTTCTTCATTCGGTTCCTTTTTCCATTCATTGAAGTAAGCTGTTTTGGCTCAAAAAGCCTTTTTCACTTCACCTTTTAACCATGCTGGCTGTCGTTTGCTCTTCTTTCCACGTTTGTTAATACATGGAATACATTTGGTCTGGGCTTACACGATGCTATTTTTAAACAACAACCATGCCTGACTTGAAGTCCTAACCTTTGTGGCTGGCTCTTTTAGCTTCTTTTTAACCATTTTCCTCATTTTGTCATAGGCGCCCTTTGAAAATTAAATTCTGCTACAGTAGATTTCGTGGAGGGGCATAATCGAAAGAGACGCCCAAGTTTTGTTGAGGACGTCCTCGCAAAACATCCTGATGGAGGGGCGTGGAAACCCGTATTTTTGAAAAAGATGGATGTCCATCTTTCGTTTCGATAATACGGTCGGGGACTCCCAAATCCTGAACTTTTGGTCATCCTTAGAGATGGTCGTCCCTAGACTTGGTTGTTTCTGATTTTTGGCGATAATGGAAACCAAGGACGCCCATCTCAGAAACAACCAAATGCAAGCTCTTTGGTTGTGGGAGGAGTCAGCATTTGTAGTGAACTGGTCTCCCTGACATGTCAGGACACCAACAGGGCACCCTAGGGGGCATTGCAGTCGACTTCATAAATCGCTCCCAGAAACATAGCTCCCTTACTTTGTGTGCTGAGCCCCCCAACCCCCCCAACCCCACTACCTACAACTGTACACCACTACCATAGCCCTTACGGGTGAAGGGGGCACCTAGATGTGGGTACAGTGGGTTTGTGGTGGGTTTTGGAGGGCTCGCTGTTTCCTCTACAAATGTAAAAGGTAGGGGGGGATGGGCCTGGGTCTGCCTGCATGAAGTGCATTGCACCCACTAAAACTGTTCCAGGGACCTGCACACTGCTGTCACAGACCTGAGTATGAAATCTGAGGCTGGCATAGAGGCTGGCAAAAAATATTTTGAAAGATATTTTTTGAGGGTGGGGGGGGGGGGGGTTAGTGACCACTGGGGGAGTAAGGGGAGGTCATCCACGATTCTCTCCGGTGGTCATCTGGTCACTTCGGGCACCTTTTTGTGCCTTGGTCGTAAGAAAAACAGGACCAGGTAAAGTCATCCAAGTTCTCATCAGGGACGCCCTTTTTTTCATTATGTGTCGAGGATGTTCATGTGTTAGGCACACCCAAATCCCGCCTTCGCTACGCCTCTGATATGCCCCCTTGAACTTTGGCCATTTTTGCGACGGAAAGCAGTTGGGAACGTTCAAAATCGGCTTTCGATTATACTGATTTGGATGACCCTGTGAGAAGGACGGCTGTCTTCCAATTTGTGTCGAAGGATGAGCGTCCTTCTCTTTTGAAAATGAGCCTGTTAGTGACTTTACTCCAGATATCAGCTCAAATTTGATCAAGTTATGATCACTCTCAGCAGATCCATCACTATTACCTCTCCTACTATGCCCTGCATTCCACTAAGGACTAGATATAAAATAGCGCCCCTCCTGTTGGTTTTTGAACCAGTTGCTCCAAGAAGCAGTCATTTATTCCATCTAAGAATTTTACCTCCGTAGAGCTCCCTGATGTAGCATTTATCCATGTATACACAAAAAAAACCCCCAAATATCCGCAAGATCCACAATGTGCGGCAAGACAGAGAAGATGACACAAAAAAATGAGCGGACAACGTTCCGTTCTGTAAAAACAGTTTCATGTAAATAAAACTGATGATTCTGGACTCGACACAGCTGTGTTTCAGCCAGATGAGCCTGCATCAGGAGTCTATTGAAATAAACATATAAAATCTAACAAATACAGGGGTACAACACAATATAAAAATAAGTAAGAATATGAAATCAAAATTAAAGTTAAAAACTTTGACACAGTCTCTGAATTTAACAAATCATAATGATAAATTAATAAAAAGTATATTAAAAATATACATATATGAAAAACAGAACATATAAATACCTCATACCTCAAATAGGGTCATCCACTTGTAAAATCTGATGAGAACATCAAAAATATATAAGCTGCTAACTTGTGGTCAGAAAACAGTTGTACACTTATTAAGTCTAATATAACATAGAAACCTAATTAATTGTGCATAATAAATAACAATGTTGATATTACATAACAACATTTTATAATCTGAGAATGAAACATACCGACTAATGTTTATTAATTAATGTAGCATTTATCCAATCAGTATTGGAGTAATTGAAATCACTCATTATTATAATAGTGCCCAATTTGCCAGCTTTCTTAATTTCTGTAAACATTTCTTCATTTGTCTATTCTGTTGTGGTGGACGACAATCCCAAGGCGGGCAAGGAAAGTGACAAAGCCCGAGCCGACGCTCCCAAGGCAGACAAGAAAAACCTGAAGGCAAAGCTTTACTCCTCAGGATCCTTCAGATCCTTGTGAGAATTTAGTGGTATAAAAAAATCTGATTAGATTAGATTAGAAAATCTCCGTTATCAAGAATGCATGGAAATCACTGAGCAGGGAAGTAATAACTGTCTCTGTACTAGAGTACTGAGGAAAGTCTGCTTGGAAGGGGTGGAGAACCAACCTTTGCTCTATATGGGAAAGGAGTGAATAAGATATAGCAAAAGAGAGGGAACGAAGTACAAACTAAAGTCCAAACATAAAAACAGCACTTTCTGTATCCAAACGGATACAGAAAGTGAAGGTGCTTTGTTACTTTGCAGCTATATGAGACGTGGGGTAAGGAATAATCTATTGTAGAGGAATATTCTCGAGTTATTCCTTGAGTTTTCCACGTCATCGCTGTAACCCCTGACACAGGTGCTAGTCACCAAAACATGGCCTGTGTCAGGTCTTTCTGTCAAGGCTTATACATTAAAGAATTGTGTTCCATTTTTAAAGGCCCATGGTGCTGTTTTTTTTGTTTGGAAAGAAGTGAATAGACCACGTTTTTGGATATAAAGCAGAGATTGCAAACTGAGCAATAGCTTGCGGGATTGGCAGGATCTAGGAATGCCTTCTTAAGAATAAGGTAAATCAGTAGTTCCTCCTAAAGAGAGGGTACTAAGCCAATAGAAAGACTCTGGAGAACAACTGTAGGAGCCAGAGGAAAGACGTGAATGCTATGGGACTTTAAACCAAGTGGAAGATACAGGGATCCAGTGAGCAGGGGTAACACTTAAGTCTGAGGTATCACATGACAGATGTTCTTTTGTCAGAAATAATTGTGCCCTATAGATCAGACTACACAGCTCAAAATCTTCAGTTTGAAAATTGAGTGATCTTGCCTAATAGTAGCAAACACAAATTTTTAAAAAAGATGAGAAATTATGGGTCTCTGAGGGACTACTTAAGGTACAACCAGAGATTGTGTGGCGTAATGACCTGAAAGCAAGAATTCTCAAGGAAACAGTCCAGCCAGTGAAAAATATTTGATTGTCCTTAGCATGGAGACCACATCGAGCTCCAGAACTCATATCACTACAAGTAGAGGGTACACAATAAGTGTTTCTAGCAGTAGATTTAAGAGAAACAGAAGGAAGCATTTCTTCACTCAACACAGAACTATAGTGGAACCCACTGCCACACAATGCTCTGGTGTCAAAAGTAATGGGGTTCTTAAAAGGGGTTCACAAAATTATCCACAATGGATTAATCTGCCATTTTGCAGTCAATCCACCCGTAAAGCCCAACTGCTAGGAGTTTGAGGAATGGCAGAGTATGGACCATTCTACTCACGTCTTGTTTCTTACACCCTTTCTGTAAGCACCACTTGCTTTCTACTGTCAGAGAATGGACACCAAGGAAGATGGACCTTTCCTTTGACTGAGTTTGGAAATTTCTAAATTCTTCCATAAATTAGACTTCTAACAGTCTTCAGACTTTAGAAGCACCCAGGGCTTCAGCTGTTGTACTCCATGGTACTATTAAATTCCTCTTTGTAATCAGCTGCCAAAAAGGGGGATGAAAGCTCATTAAATGAGAGCAAAATATTAAAATAAGAAGACTATTCAATCAGTAAATATAATTAAAGTCAAGAGCAGGGCCACATGCAAACAGGATTTAGGACTTAAGGCTCAGTTTAGAAACAATCCAGTGTAACCGCTGGCATTCTGTCCATGAGAGGAGGATATTTACCCAAAAAAGTAAATGCTAGAATGATCTTAGACTGGCTACAGACAGCCATTGTGGTTTGTAGGCTATTGCGCAGACCAGGTGAAAGAAGAGGTAAATATCCAGACCAGATGGAAGAACAGACAGAAGATGTCAATAAAGACAAGGCTGCGTGAATGGAAGTCTAAAAATTTGTGTTGGTTAAACTGATATACATCCTAACATTGGCCATGATTGAATCTTCTTTGTAAGGAGTATCAATACTATAAAACCTAAATATTAAAACTTATGTCTACATATAACAACAAACATACAAAAAAAAGGAAAAAGGGGGGGGGGGGGGTGGAAAGGAGGGGGAAGGGAGTGGAGATGAAGGCAGAAAAGGGAAAAGAGGGGGAGCTGCCCACCTCCATCCCTCAGAGTATATGGAATTTCCTACATATTCTATGTATCACATCAGAGTGTCCCCACCTTATCCATACATTTATTGTCTAGTATTTAGCAACAAACTTCTTGCCCTATGTGGAAGGGACCCATACTCCCTGGAACAACTTCAACCTCTTGGGCGTGCACTTAGCATACCAATGTTCAAAAATCATCAAAGCATGAAGCTTATTTCTCCATGCCCAAAAGGACGGTGTTTCATCCCCAACCCATACTCCCAAGATCACTTTTTCCCCCAAATCCCTGCCTTCCTCAACAACAGTGTATATGTTCTGTTTGTTAAATGATAGGCTTCATAATAATCTAACAATATGGCCTTTGATGAAAATGATATTACACAGCCTGTTAGCTTCTTTAAATACCCAAATACTTCCTTCCAAAAATTCTGAGATTTAGAGCATTCCCATAATGAATGAAAGAAGGAGTTTGTTCTTTGCTTACATTTTTGGCATATCGGTGAATCTAGTGCTCCTATCTTAAATAATCGTTCCTGCGTAAAGTGCGCTCTGTGGAGAATACGGAACTGACATTCTCTTAGGGCCGCATTAACTGAGATTTCAGGAATTCTCTTTATTAACTTTAATGGTTCTAGCCCTCTACCCAATTCAGGAGCCCACCTTGCGACCAGGTCTACAAATGTCCTCTTCTGGGAACACCTCTGTATAGCCTAATGTAGCCCTGATATTGAGAGGCCACCTTCCCTAAATTTTTCAAAGAATCCCTGTATCTTGATTCCCAGCGATGGGGTCAGGCAGTGGTGTAGCGAGGGCGGCTGCCGCCCGGGGTGGATCGCCGACGCACACCCCCCCCCTAGGCGGCACCCCCCGGGCGCAGACCAACACGGTGGCACGCCCCCCCCGGCACAGTCCCTACCTGTCTACGAGTTCCGTTCATCTGCAGCGCTGCTAAAGAAGAAATCGCTTCATCGGCCCTTCTCTCACTCACTGTGTCCCGCCCTTGAGGAAATAGGAAGTTACGTCAGAGGGCGGGACACAGTGAGTGAGAGAAGGGCCAATGAAGCGATTTCTTCTTTAGCAGCGCTGCAGATGAACGGAACTCGTAGGCAGGTAGGGACTGTGGGGGGGGGGGTGGCGCTACGCCAGGGGGGGTGGACAGATGCACCCCCCCACCCGTTGACACCCGGGGCGGACCGCCCTCCCCCCCTTGCTACGCCACTGGGGTCAGGGCATCTCTCTCCAGTGATGCTATATAGTGCCTTAATTGTATATAGGCCATCAGATCTCTACGTTCTATCTTCCCAGCTCCCAGGAGAACCTCCCATGTGTGCATCCCACCTTCTTCATCTAATACATGTTGCAGTAATGTTAGCCCCTTGGCTACCCATCTAATAAAACTTGCATTGTCATTCGCAGGGGCGAAGGACAAATTTCCATTAATCGGGAGTTGGTCTGACACATCTTCCCTTCCTCCCAGTAATCAAATCAAAAATTTCCATGTCTGTCTCATCGCTCTCAGCAACCTACTCTGTCTCAGCCCTCCCGGGAGTGACTTTTGCGGGCAGTGCAATAGTGAGTTTATATGCCACGGGGAATAATATTTTGTTTCATACCCTCTAGGGGTATATCTATCCTCTTCCAGTATCCAATCCCCCAGATGTCGGAGCAAACAGGCATAATTATACATAGATAGGTCTGGGATGCCTGCTCCTCCATACTTCCATGCCCCCAGCAAATATTTGAACTGCATTCTTGGTTTTTTCCCTGCCCAGCAAAAAAGGGATATCATCCTCTGTAGGCTCTTGAGATCTCTCCTCAATACCCTAAAAGGCAATAATTGTATTATATATAGCCATTTCGGAAACAGCACCATGTTAAATAATTGAATTCGGCCATGCAGTGAGAGAGGCAAAGGCTGCCAATGGGTTAGAGTCCCTTTACAGTGATCCAATAAACTATCCATATTTATTCTATACAGTCTCGTCGTGCTATGGGATAGTTGTATTCCCAAGTACCTAAATGATTTTAATTCCCTCCTTACTGGGAAGGCTCCCACCCATCCGGCTTTCACTGCATGTTCTGTAGGCATTGCTATAGATTTATCTAGGTTCAATGTGAACCCTGAGTAATCCCCATATTCTTCAAGGCACTCCATTAACGTGGGGAAGGAACTTGGGGGATCCACTATCCAGCTTATTATCGAAAGAGAAAGATGCCCATATTTCGACCCAAATCGGGAGATAGGCGTGTTTGTCCTGTGGGCGAACAAATCGGTATAATCGAAAGCCGATTTTGGTCGTCTTTAACTGCACTCCGTCGCAGGAACGAACAAAGTTGATGGGGCGTGTCGGGGGCGTGGTGAAGGCAGGACTTGGGCGTGGTTACCGGCCGAGGAGAGATGGATCTGAAGGCGACGAAACAGTGTGACAAGGCGGTGGCCGTAGCCAGAAGGTCGCTAGGCTGTATAGAAAGGGGAGTGATCAGCAGAAGAAAAGAGGTTCTAATGCCCCTGTATAAGTCGTTGGTGAGGCCCCACCTGGAGTATTGTGTTCAATTCTGGAGGCCGTACCTTGCTAAGGATGTAAAAAAAATGGAAGCGGTGCAAAGAAAAGCTACGAGAATGGTATGGGATTTGCGTTACAAAACATATGAGGAGAGACTTGCTGACCTGAACATGTATACCCTGGAGGAAAGGAGAAACAGGGGTGATATGATACAGACGTTCAAATATTTGAAAGGTATTAATCCGCAAATGAACCTTTTCCGGAGATGGGAAGGTGGTAGAACGAGAGGACATGATATGAGAGTGAAGGGGGGCAGACTCAAGAAAAATGTCAGGAAGTACTTTTTCACAGAGAGAGTGGTAGATACTTGGAGAACTGTTTTATTAAAAGAAACGCAAAACAATACTTCAACAAAAGTATGTACAAGCAATAAAAAAACTCCCACATATCTCCTAGACCCTAAACACCTATACAAAGCCAACTAAACCCCCCCTTAAAAACCCCCACCCTATACCAAACCTCCCCTATGGAGGTTTCAAATGAACATGTTTCCACCACACATTTGCCTTCTGTAACCCTTCCGTCACCCGTTCCCATTTAGCCACCTCTTGGACTCCCCTAATTATGTCCCAACTAACCTGTTCAGCCGACCTGTAGTCCTGGTGCAGGGACACCCCACACCGAGCCATCCAAAGGTAAAACCTGAGTATTACCGAAATGATAAACTCCGTCACCGGATCCAAACCCCCACTTCGCTGCTGCCGCCCATAGACCCAATCAGCATATGAGTACGACCGGAAGCTAGAAATGTGCAAAAGCGATGCCACTCTATCCCCCACGGTCCTTGAAAAGGGGCAATCCCGCAAAAAATGGTCCATTGTTTCTTCCGTACCCACACATTCCCCCCTTGGACAATCCCGATCCTGCATAATCCTATAGTTGAGATTTCCTCTCACATACAATTTCCCATGAAAGGACAGCCAAGCAATGTCCCTGTACTTAGGCGGAATCCGCCTCGATGTAATCAATAGCAAGCCCTGCCGCAGCACCGACCCAGGTGCATCTCGGAGTGTCAGGGGTGCTGAAAAGGCCTGGGCCCGCACCCTTTCCACCCATACCTCCCTGCTCCCTGCCTTAATTTCCTCCACTGTGATCCCCCAGACTCTTACCAACCGAACCAACATCCAATAGTACCCTACCTGCATGGGTGCCCCTTCTTTAAAGCCGCCACCCTTCCCCCCATCCGCCATGGAATCCAAAATCTTTCCCACCATAACAAGACACTTTGTGCCCACCCTGGCGGGTCCCTACCCACTGCCCGTCCCAAATTAAACTGGAGGAACAGGGAACTGAAAAATAACACTGGGTTCACCATTCCCACCCCGCCATCCTTCCGGGGTAAGTATGTAATGTTCCGTTTAACCGGGTTCAGCCGATTCCCCCACAGTAGTTGGAAAAACACACTATACAGGGTAGTATAACAGTGTGCTGGCACCAAACAAATATAACTGAGAAACAGGAACATGGGCACCAGGTGCCTCTTAATCAGCTGAACCCGGTCAGACATTGTCATCCTCCAGCCTTTCCATCTGTCAACCTTGACTGTAGCTGCCTGGATGCACCGCTGCCAGTTAAAAGATGCATAATCTCCTTGATCAAAATAAACCCCTAACACTCTCATTCTGGCAATTGCGGCCGGAAACCCCCCTCCCAAAGCAAATGCCAGCCCTGGTGGACCCACCCATAAACTCTGACTTTTCTGGAAATTAATCAGTGACCCCGAGGCCCATGAGTAACTGGAAATCAACTCCTGCAACTTCTCCCCCTCCCTTGGATCCGCCACCCACACTGTGATGTCATCTGCGTAAGCTACCACCCTCAAATGACACCCTGTACTCACCTCCACCCCCCGAAATCCCTCCCTCCCTCCCTGCTCTAAACGCCTAACAAAGGGATCTATTGCGAAGGTGTATAACAGAGGACTTAGGGGACACCCTTGCCGAACCCCTGCTGTGACCCCAAAACTCTTCCCTTTCCAACCATTTACCAGAGGAAAACAACTGGCCCCGGTGTAAAGTAACTGTAACTGTGCCACCCAATCCCTTGGAAATCCATAATGCTCTAACAACCTCCAAAGAAAAAACCACTGTACCCTATCAAAAGCTTTATCTTGGTCTAAAGCCACCACCAACCTCCCGTTCCCCTCCCGCCGGCTGTGCTCTAGACCCTCCCTAAACCATGCAGCCGCCTCCAAGACCCCCCTCCCCTTAACCCCACACTGCTGTGAGACTGCCACCACTTCCTGGACCACTGACTTCATCCTTTTTAAGAGCATGTGTGCAAAAATTTTCCTGTCCCCATTCAACAAGGCGATAGGACGCCAGTTCAACAGGGAACCAGGATCTTTCCCTTTACTAAGCAAAACTAATGCTGCCTCTGTCAGAGATTGGGGCAGAATCCCCTGCTGTCGTGCGGCTTCCCAGACCTGCAACAGAATTAGAGCCAGATGGACCTTAAAAGTTTGGTAATATTCAGCCGTCAGGCCATCTGGCCCTGGAGCCGTTCTTTTCCATAAGGCCCCGATGGCCTCCTCCACTTCCCCCAGTGTCCAGGGACGCGACAGGGCCTGGAGATGGGGCCCTCCCTTTCCCACCCCTGGTGTCCCGTCGATATAGTGTCCCATCACCTCCTTATCCAAGTGTCCTCCCGAAAAAAAACGTGCAAAATGTTCTCCTACTACCTTCAAAATCCCCTCCTTCAAAACCTGCACTACCCCCCTTGCGTCCCTTAACCCTCCCACTACCCTACGCTCCCTCCGCTCCTTACAGCAGACAAACAGATCAGGACTAATCAATTTCCCGAAATCACGTTCATAAAGCAAGGAGGCATATCTAGCGTATTGGACCTTCTCTAACTGCGCTTGCAGTTCCAGGATATCCTCCCGCCTACCCCCTGTGGAGAGTAAATAATCCCTGCGTTTCTTAAGTGCCGTTCCTAACCTCGTCCTTTCCGTCCTTCCCTTCTTGCCTGTTGGGTAAAAAATCTCCTCGTGCGCTTTTTGACTACCTCCCACCATTCTCCAATAGAGGGAAAAATACCCTGGATGGAGAGCTGATCCTCCAAGAAGGCCCGATACTCCTCCTGCATTCTCATATCTGCTACCCATTTAAGGTTGAGCCGCCATAAACCCCTTCCTGGCCTATGCCCCGCCCAACCTCCTACCTCAATTAACACCAGCTTATGGTCCGAGAAGTCTACGTCCACTAATCTGGGGCCCTGCCCGCATGCCCCTTCCCGAACCAAAAATCTATCTATCCTACTCTTACACTGACCCCGTGAAAATGTGAAACCCTGTACCTCAGGGGAATGTTCTATGTGCACATCAACCAGCCCTGCCCCTTTCATTATCCCGGCCAAACGTACCCCATCATACCTCACCTGCGCTGTCCTCCCCCCACTATCCTGCCTCCTTAAAATAGTATTAAAATCCCCCCCCCCCCAAACCACCTGATGTGCTGTATAGAGATAAGGTTTAACTTTCCCAAACAACGAGGAATGTTCCATCTTACTTTGAGGCCCCTAAATATTAATAATCCGCAACGCCACCCCGTGCCACAACACATCTAACACCAAACACCTCCCTATACCTAACTCTATCACTTTTTGAATATCTACATTATGTGTTTTAAATAAGATCCCTACCCCCCCATACCTTTCTCCTGCCAAACCCCAAACCGAAGGTCCCCATCTCCAGGCCCGTTGTGCCCGCCTAATCGCTTCTAGCGTTTGTAGCCGTGTTTCCTGAAGCAGAATACAGTCTGCCTGTATCTTAGAGAGGCCATCAAAGGCCAAACATTGCGCCCTCTGGGAAGCCACACTCGCCACATTCAATGTGGCAAACAAAAAAACAATTCCTGCCATTACCATCATTGAGTAGAAGGTATCCTCTGCTCACCTCCTTCCTGCATATCTGCCCTCTGCAGCACCCCACTACCAACGCCCTGCACCCCTTCTGCAGAATCCCTTCCTTCCTCCGCCCAATCCCGAACACCAAGTTTAAAACCCTTATCCTTCCCTTCCCCCCCCCTCCTTTCTTCCTCCCCTTCTTCTTCTTAGAGTCATCCAGACCACCATCTCCCCTCTCACAAAAGAAGGCCCCCACCCCCCCTCCCCTACTTGCTCCCTAACTCTGAGCTGCTCCCCTGCCCCCCCACCCCCCCTTACCTCATTCCCATCACCCCTTTTACCCTGTTCCTGTCTAGATCTGATCCTATCAGACCGCCTCTTAATCCCTTCTCCTTCTCCTGTCCCCTTCTTCTCCACTCCCTCTACTTCCAACCCCCCCCCCTCCTCCTTCGTTCCCAACCCCTACCATCCGGACCTTCCCCCCCTTCTTCTTACACCTACCACCCTCTCCCTGTTCCACCTCAAATTTCCTCTTCCCTTCATCCCCCCCAGGACTCCCTCTCCCTCCCCTCCCCCACCTTCCTCGATCTCCTCCTCCCTACCTTCCTCTTCCAGAATCTGAAAACGGTTCTCCACCCTACACTCCTGTGATCCAAATCCCGAGCCACCCAACTCCTCCCTACCCTTCCTCTCAGCCCCCCTTTGTTTCTTACGAACTTGAACCCAACCCCCTTCTCCCTCCCCCGTTCCCTCACCTGTTCCTCCCCCCCCCGTACCCCTGAAACCTCTTCCTCCCTCCTCCCCTTCTGCAGCTTCCCTACTCCCTGTACCTCCGGGCCCTGACCCTGAAACCGCCCTCCCCCCACCCCCCCCTCCTGGACCAAACTCACCCATCCCCCACCCTCTTCCCCCTCATTATGAAAAGCCCTCGGGCAATCCCGAAAGGCATGCCCCAGATCCCCACAAAGATTGCACCGGATAGAGGAACATTCTTCCGAAAGATGATCCTTAGACCCACACTTTGCACACTGCTGTACCGGGCAGGACATGCTAAAGTGGCGGAAAGACCCACACCTAAAACATTGTCTTGGCTGTCCTTTATAGAAGCACAGGATCCTATCTCTCCCGATAAAAGCTGCCGAGGGAATATGCTGGACCACCTGACCCACCTGTTTAAGCCTAACTAAAGCCCCCCACTTGGATCCGGGAGCTTGGTTAGTGGAGTTCTCAATTCAGCATACCGCTGAACCGAGAAGGCCAGGTCCGCCGCTGAGATGGATTCATTCCGGACTAAAAGGGTCACCTGCACCAGATCAGGTCTGCTTATCGGAATCACCCTATAATTTTTCCATTCCCCCCTCCCTCGAACTTCTTCGTACTTTTCCCAAAACACCTCCATCCCCCTTTGAGTCAAAAAACTAACATCATATTCCGGAATGTTAGCCGGGTGGATGCAAGCATATAAATCTTCTGGAATAAACCCTAGCCCTAGTACCAGCTGCAAAACCTTATCCCGGGATGGCATACCCCCTCCCCCACCCATTTGAGCTGAACGACATTCCGGCGTTTGGGGATCTGCCCCTGCCCCCTCCCTCCTCCTCCAAACCCGTCTCCCCCCATACCCGCAAAACCTAACCTCCCCCTCCCCTGCTCTCCTTCCCCCCTCACCACAGCCGCAAAAGATACCGACCTCTTCCCCTCCCCACCCCTGCTCTTCCCTGACCTGGAACCGTCCCTACCATCCAAACCCATGCCCTTCTCCAACTGCCCCTTCTAAGCTGTCCCCACGCCCCCACCCCCTCCACCTTCTGTTGAGGCAGCCTGGGCAGAGAAATCATATTTGTTAATTCTAACTTTGGTTCAGTCCTGCAAGTGATGGAAGAATGCCATCTGGTTTTAATTATTCAGAAGTCTAGCTTTTGCTAGGCTACAGGTTAGAAAGGTCAGAGAGAAATGAAACTTTCTCTGTCCCTTTTTGAGTTAATGTTAGTTCAAAGGTATTAGTTTACCACATATGGATACCATTCAATCTCGAGGGGATCAGCAAGGCATACTGCGGTTTTAAAAGGATTAGGCTAAAGTGCTTAGAAGAAGATAGATATAGAAGTTCTTGATATTTAGAATTTGTCTTATAAGGAATTCTGATTTCTGCTTATTTTAGAATATGTTTTATTCTGTGTAATTAATAAGTTCTATTTTTCTATGTAGAATATCTTTTCAATTCAGTGTTACCTCTTTGTCTGACTTTTCAAGTGAGCTTTGTCTGCAGTATAAGAGGTCATCCTCTGGTTTGAATTATCCACAGTCCTAGCTAGTTCAATGTATGAAGCTAATAGGTGAAAGAGGTCAGGAAAAGTCAACTTACTTCCTTGATGAATAGCTAAGTGTAGGACTGGTCCTTAAAGTAATAACAAACCATATCTGTATGCCATTTAGCAAGACTGGCCCCTTGACCCCTTAATGAATGCCAGAGTCCAGTTAGTAGTTATGAAGCTATAACTGGGAATATGAGAATATAATAATAATAAAATGCAAGAGATAGGTGCCACATTGTCTAGGTTGAGAGGCCCCAGGTCATAGGTCAGTTTAGGAAATATCTGAAACCTATGTAACTGATATTTTGAATATATGTGTAGAGATGATTGGTTCAAGACAGGGTAATCAATCTATTCTTTACCATCTGTATATAACTGAGAGCAGACGCAGTTTACGTCAGAAGAGAGCTGAAGAGGACAGACAGGAGACGCAGGATCCAGAGAGCTGAGAAAGAGAAGGAGAGAGCTAGAGCTGATGTCCTACTTTGTTTGCTGGCAAATAAAGAAGATTTCTCTCTCATTCTGGTGTGTGGTGTTTGACTCCTGAAGTACCACAGATTCTGCTAACAATAGTGGTAATTCCTGCAACAATTCCTGGTGTCAGAAGTGGGATCCTAAACCCTGCATCAATTTCTGGCACCCAACTGACTGAGGAACATTAGCCGGGTATGTATTCTGTATTCTGTATTGTAATCCTAGCTAGGAAACTGTAAACCAGCCCCTCAAAAGTTGAGGGAAGGGGAGTCTGATCAACTCTCAGCGAAGGCCTTAGTATCTTCTAGTCTAGTGGGGACTAGTAGAGAAACCGCCAGAGCTTATCTGTATCTGAGAAATCTGAAATTGTTGGGTGGGATTTGTTGTACAGTATGTGTGTGAGGTATGAATGTTAAATGAGTGTGGACTTCTTATAGCTGCGGTTCCAGTTAACGCGAGTTCAACTGGCCAGCGACGGAAGGAAGCGATTGTTGTTTGTCTACCATTGTGTCTCTGGATTTGTGGACCCCTTACCACACTTCCAAAAATTTCCCTCCCTTTCTGTGTGTTGTAACTGTAAGCATTATGGGAGGGACATCATCTAGACAAACTGGTATTCCCCTAGATTGTATGCTTAAGAATTTTAAGAAAGGATTTTTAGTTAATGATTATGGACAGACTTTAAGCTTAAGTACTCTAAGAACCTTGTGTGAAGTTGAGTGGCCATCTATGGGAGTGGGGTGGCCCCCTGGTGGCAGCTTAGATATTGATGTAATCCGGAAGGTCTACAGCATAGTTGTAGGAGAACCGGAATATCTTGAACAACTCCCTTATATAGATTCCTGGGACAGCCTTGTGACTGACCCTCCCTCTTGGCTGAAAACTTATATGGGATCCCCAGTAAAGTTCATGCTGGGCCGCGTTCAAAGAAAGATAATTAGAAAATCTAAACTGGAAGAGGGAAAGAGTCCCAGGACGCCCATCACCCAATCGGTAGCTTCCGCCCCTACCCTGTCCGAGAAACCCATACTCTCTGATGACCCCTCAGATCTTGAGCCACCACCTTATGGCCCATTGTTGGGGTTCCGCTCCACCCCCAGAGATCCACGGCGTCCAGCCCAAGCCTCTCCAGCACAGGTTTCTCCGGATAGTTCCTCCCCTTCTGTGCAAACCCCGCCACATCCTAGGTTGGACTTTTCATCCAGCATCTACCCTCCTCTGCCACATTCTCCCCTGTTAACCTCCCAAGACCCGCTTTGGGCTTCACTCCCTGACTCCTCAACTCCTGACAGCCCAGCCTCTCCCTCTAGTACCCCTTCCCACTCATCAGGGGTCCAGCATCCCTTTCAATGGACTGAATCACCTGTGACCACCTCTCAGTCTATGAGTACCCCTCCCCATCCCTCAGGGGTTCAACATACCTCCCCTCAATGGGTTAGACCCGCTGCAATCACCTTTGAGCATGATAAGAGGGTAGCTCCTAGCTCTACCTCAGGTTCCATTCCCACCTCCTCGAGAGCTCTGCCCCTGCGCCAGGTAACCACCACTCGACCGGATGCTAATAATCAGGATCAGGTTATACAGGCACAGGCCTACCAGTATGTACCCTTCACAACCACCGATCTCCTGAATTGGAAGACGCATTACCCCTCTTATACTGAAAAGCCTCAGGCAGTGGTGGATGTAGTGGCTAGCATTATGGCCACCCATAACCCAACTTGGACTGATTGTCAACAGCTTCTCCTGACTCTCTTCACAACTGAGGAGAGGCGGAAGATTTTACAAAATGCTGAGGCCATCACGCGAGCGCGTGCCCCCGAGGGGACACAGGACCTAGAGGAATGGGTTAAAGCTCGGTTCCCTCGCGCAGCTCCAGCTTGGGATCCAAATAATGGGCAGCACTATGAACTGTTGTCTGGCTATTGCCGGGACTTGCTGGAAGGTATGAAGAAAGGCGTAAAGAGGCCCATTAATCTGGCAAAGGTCTCTGAAATTCTCCAAGGGGCAACTGAATCCTCTGGGGCCTTTTTAGAGCGACTAATTGAAGCCTACAGAACATACACCCCATTTGACCCTGAGGCTCTAGAAAACCAGAGAATGGTGAATAGTGCATTGGTGGCCCAGAGTATGCCAGATATCCGGAAGAAGCTGCAGCGTCAGGAGGGATTCGCAGGGATGAATACCACCCAGCTAATTGAGATCGCAACAAAGGTTTCGTTAATAGGATCAGGAGATGCGCCGAGAGGCTGACCGGAAGATGCAGAAGAAGGCCGACCTCTTGGCGGCAGCCATTACTAATTCCACCCTTAACCGAGGTCGACCTCTAGCTAATGGGAAGCCAAAGTGGGACCCCGGACCGCCAGCCAGGCCTCGAGATTCCTTTAATCAATCCCGGCCACGAGGGGAGAATCCCAGACCACGATTGGAGAGGGATCAGTGCGCCTACTGCAAGGAAAGAGGGCACTGGAAAGATGAATGCCCCCAGAGGCGCCAGGGACTGAGAAGGGGACCAGGAGATCGAGGAAGCCGAGGCCGAGTTCGAGAGGGAAGGTATGAGCCTCCTGAATCTGACATCATTGGGATAGCCGAGATGGCAGAATGGGATGAATAGGACAGACCGGGTTCCTACAAACTGGGCTCCCAGGAGCCCATGGTCAAGTTAACTATAGGGAGCCGCTCAATTCCATTCATGATTGATACAGGAGCTGAACATTCTGATGTGACGGAGCGATTAGCGCCTGTGTCTGGAAAAACTGTCCGAGTGGTGGGAGCCGGAGGCCCTTCCTGACGACCCGTAGATGCCAATTAGGCTCACACACAGTCACTCATGAATTCCTGTATATGCCAGACTGTCCAATCCCTTTGTTAGGCCGGGACCTGCTGTCCAAGCTTAGGGCCCAAATTTCCTTTGACTCTGATGACCAGACTTCAGTCTCCTTTCGGCCCCCGACATCCAGCCCTAAGGGCATATTGAGTTTCTGCTGCCCCCTTGAAGAAGAATGGCGGCTGCATCAGTCGCATGGCCAAATTGACCTACCCCTGGCTGACAGCTTCCAGGTCAATGGGGTATGGGCAAAAGATAATCCCCCAGGGTTGGCCCAAAATATTCCTCCTGTTCATGTAGACTTACTTCCGGGTGCCCGGCCAATCCATCTTCGTCAATACCCAGTTCCCAGAAAGGCTCTGGAAGGGATTCAAGCACATCTGAATCGTCTGTTATCCCATGGAATTATTCGACCTTGCCAGTCTCCATGGAATACGCCACTGTTGCCAGTCCAGAAGCCGGGGACTGAGGACTACCGGCCAGTCCAAGACTTACGAGTGGTCAACAAATCCACTATTTCATTACACCCTGTAGTGCCTAATCCATATGTCCTGCTTGGATTGATACCTTCTGGAGCTACCCATTTCACAACACTGGACCTAAAAGATGCCTTCTTTTGTATTCGGGTGGCCCCCGCCAGTCAACTGCTTTTCGCCTTTCAATGGGAAAACCCAGTAACAGGACGGAAGCTTCAGTATACATGGACCCGCCTGCCACAGGGGTTCAAGAATTCCCCCACCATTTTTGGGACTGCCCTAGGACAAGACCTTAAGACTTTTAAATCTGAGCCTTCCAGGCGAGTTTTACTCCAGTATGTAGATGACCTCCTGATTGCAGCAGTGACCCGGGAAGAGTGTTTCGAGGCTACCAGAGAATTGCTGGAGCTACTCTTGGATGCAGGCTATAAGGTCTCACGCTCGAAGGCCCAACTCTGTCAGTCAGAAGTGAAGTATCTGGGCTTCTGCATTTCCCAGGGAAGTCGGAGACTGGATGTCAGTAGGAAGCAAGCGGTTGCTGCAATTCCCCAACCCAAGTCCAGAAGGGAAGTTAGGGAATTTCTGGGAGCAGCCGGATTCTGCAGAATTTGGATTCCAAATTTTGCACTGATGGCGAAACCCCTTTACCAGGCCACAAAGGGGGGTGAAAAGGAACCATTTGAATGGGGACCTATTGCTCAACAATCCTTCATCGCCATAAAGAAAGCCCTACTCCAAGCCCCTGCGTTAGGCCTTCCTGATGTGGAGAAACCTTTCTCACTGTATGTTCACGAGCGACAGGGGGTTGCTCTGGGTGTGCTGACCCAGATGATGGGATCCTGGCAGAGGCCTGTTGCATACCTGTCTAAACAGCTGGATGGAGTGGCTAAAGGATGGCCAGCCTGCCTGAGGGCCATTGCAGCAACAGCCTTACTGGTCCAGGAAGCTGATAAGTTGACCTTGGGGCAAGAACTGGTTGTCAAAGTCCCCCACGCAGTTCTCACCCTCATGGAGTATAAGGGCAACCACTGGTTTACAAATAGCCGCATGGTTAAGTACCAAGCCAGCTTATGTGAGAATCCACGGATACACCTGGAAACAGTGGCTACATTCAATCCCGCCACTCTTTTGCCAGCATCTGAGGGACCACCGGATCATGACTGTATCCAAACCATGGATGAAGTGTACTCCAGTCGACCAGATCTCAAAGATGTTCCTTGGAGGGACCCAGATGTAATTTATTTCACAGATGGAAGTAGTCACGTGGAGAACTCTAAGCGATTGGCAGGCTATGCTGTGGTGACAGAGGACAAGGTGATAGAAGCAAGAGCCCTGCCCCAAGGAACTTCAGCCCAGAAAGCAGAACTTGTGGCCCTCATACGAGCTCTGGAGCTAGCAGCAGGACTGGTGACCAACATTTTGTAAAAGCTTCTTGCTGGAGCCGTCCGGGAAGCCTCTCCCACACCAGCCAAAGCGCTCTCCTTTTCTTTGGTTTTCAAACAGGACACAATTCAGTATAGCCCTGCTATTCCAAACCCCAGTCTCCTTTTTAGCCACCTTTCCTTCGGTGGCATAAAGCCAGGCTGCTTAAACCCCAGTCCCAACTAAAGCTGGGCTTTTCTTCTTCAATGCAATAAAGCCAGGCTGTTCAAACACAGTCCCACTTAAAGCTAGGTTTTCTCCTTCAAGGCAATACAGCCAGGCTGTTCAAACACAGTCCACTTTACAGCCAGGCTGTTTCATTCAGTTTCCAAAACAACCCAAGCTGCTCAAACATAGTCCAATTTTCAACTAGGCTTTTCTCCTTCAGTGCAATCAAGCCAGGCTGTTCAAACACAGTCCCAATTAGAGCTAGGCTTTTCTCTTTCAATGCACTCAAGCTAGGCTGTTCAAACACAGTCCCAAGTAAAGTGAGGCTTTTCTCCTTCACTGCAATCAAGCCAGGCTGTTCAAACACAGTCCCCTTTAAAGCTAGGCTTTTCTCTTTCAATGCCCTCAAGATAGGCTGTTCAAACACAGTCCCAAGTAAAATGAGGCTTTTCTCCTTCACTGCAATCAAGCCAGGCTGTTCAAACACAGTCCCAATTGCAGCCAGGCTTTTCTCCTTCAATGCAATCAAGCCTGGCTGTTCAAACACAGTCCCAATTGTAGCCAGGCTGTTCAAACACAGTCCCCATTGTAGCCAGGCTTTTCAACACAGTCCCAAATGTAGCCAGGCTTTTCAAACACAGTCCCACATGTAGCCAGGCTTTTCAAACACAGTCCCACATGTAGCCAGGCTTTTCCACACATTACCCTAATGTAGCCAGGCTTTTAAAACACAGTCACAAAAGGTAGCTAGGCTTTGAGCGGGTTCAAAGCCTCGGGTCCCACCCTCTAGGTCAGCCTAATACTCCTGACCTCCTCCCGCTTGACCCGGGCAGCCCACTATACCTCCTGCTCTGACTGAGTCAGGGCCAACAGCTCCATAGGTTCCTCTGAAGCATACTCTGGCTCTCCTTGTTCCATCTCCTCTGGCTCCTCTATCTCTGGAGCCCAGTCCATTTGTTCTCCTCCTTCCCCCTCCTCCTGGGGAATCACCTCCCTCTCCTTAAGTTGGCCTGGGGATTTCTCTTTCTCCGCCCATTTGTTCCACCACCTCCTCCACCAGGGAGGAGACTCAGGCTTTCCTTTTCTCTGAGGGCCCTCTTCTGGAGCTTCTTGGTGGTACAGCCTATTCCGCCTCCTTATCCTGGGTTCTCCCGGGGATTTCTGGGAGTTGTAGTTTCCTCCCCCTAGGTCCCTCTTTTTCCCGTCCGGAGCCTCCCAAGGAGCTTCTTTATGCACTTTGGAGCTGGGGTTCCTCTCTAGCCCCTTTTCCTCCACATATTCCTTACATACCCTCCCCCTTAAGCTTTCACTCTCCCCCGGTTTTTCCCTCTTCTCTGCGGGACCCTCTCCTACCCGGGATAGGGCATCAACATTCCCCAAGTCCTTCCCTGGACGATGCTCCACCTTGAACTGGAATGGTTGCAAGGCTAAATACCAACGCATAAGCCGGCTATTATTATTTTTCATTAGATTGAGCCACTTCAAGGGAGCATGATCCGTGATCAGCCTAAACGGTCTACCCTCCAGATAGACTGTACATTCCTGTACTGCCCATCTTATGGCTAAACATTCCTTCTCTATTGTGGAATAATGTGTCTCATGAGGCAGGAGTTTTCGGCTCAGATAGAGAACGGGATGCTCGGCCCCACCGTGGTCTTGGGACAGCACGGCCCCCAGCCCCCTACCCGAAGCATCCGTTTGCAGGATAAAGGGCTTTTGGAAATCTACCGCCTTCAGCACCGGCTCCTGGCACAGGGCCTTCTGCATCAACTCAAAGGCCTGCAACTCCCCTTCCTCCCATCTTAGTTGATCAGGTCTCTTACCCTTTAACATATCTGTCAGGGGGGTGGCTATTTCTGAAAAGTGGGGAATGAACCTCCTGTAATACCCCACCATACCCAGGAAGCTCCTTAATTGTTTTTTTCGACTAGGCCGGGGAAATTCTTGGATACCTTGTACCTTGTTCAACAAAGGACGTACCTCCCCACGACCCACATTATAACCCAAGTACTTGACCCTATATTGGGCAAAACAACACTTCCTGGGGTTTAGGGTAAGCCCCGCCTGTCTGAAAGCTTGTAACACCGCCCCCACCTGCTGCAAATGTGTGGACCAGTCCTCGCTGTGAATTACCACATCATCCATATAGGCAGCCGCATAGGCCTGATGGGGTCTGAGGACTTGGTCCAGCAATCGCTGGCAGCTGGCGGCGGCTGAATTTAGACCGAACGGCAGCCTTTTAAATTGGTACAAACCCATGGGGGTGCTAAAAGCCGTCTTCTCCCTTGCCTCTGGCGAAAGGGGAATTTGCCAGTACCCTTTCGTCAGATCCAAGGTGGTCAGATACTGGGCGGCCCCTAACCGGTCTACCAGCTCCTCTATATAGGGCATGGGGTAGGCATCGGGCTTAGAGATAGTATTCAGCTGTCGAAAGTCAATACAAAAACGCCATTCCCCTTCAGGTTTTGGAACTAATACTACCGGGCTCGCCCAGGGACTATGAGATTCTTCAATTACCCCAAAGTCTAACATCTCTTTCACTTGGGTAATGACTTCTTTCTTTTTCATTGGGGAGAGTCGGTAGGGCTTTTGCCGCACTCTCTTCCCAGGCTCTGTTATTATATCATGCACCACTAAGTGGGTACTCCCCGGGCAGGCTGTCAACACATCCTTAAAGCTCTCCAAGAGCTCTCCTATCTCCCTCCTTTTCACCGGAGGTAACTGAGGATTCACTCCCGGCTCCCCATGCTGGAAAATCTCCCTTATTTGGGGCCCTAAATCCTCGCCCTCGTTCTCGTCCCCCCTGGTTTGATATCCAACCCTAGCTATCCAGGGTTTCAGCAGATTAATGTGAAAGGTTTGTACCCTACCCTTCTCATTTGCCACCTCATAGGTGCGGGGCCCGAGTCTTCGCTTTACTACCCAGGGCCCTTTCCACCTAGAGGCGAATTTATGGGGGTCTTCCGTAATCAATATCAGAACCCGGTCCCCGACTGCAAACTCCCTTTCTCGGGTCCCCCGATCATAGTATCCCTTTTGTTGTTCCTGGCTCTTTTCGAGCCTTCCCTGGGCATACTCGTGTATCCTCTCTAACCGGCCTTTTAGATCATACAAATACTCCACCACGGGCTGATCCGTAGTTTCAGGGGGTACCCACTGCTCGTGTACAATATCTAATATGCCCCTGGGACGCCTGCCAAACATTAATTCAAAAGGAGAAACGCCTAAGGATTCCTGTTTCTTCTCTCTGTAAGCATATAACACAAATGGTAAAAGCTGATCCCATCCGGTTCTGTCGGCGCCTAGAGCTTTTTTTAACATCCCCTTTAACGTCCGGTTAAAGCGCTCCACCATCCCATTTGTTTGCGGATGGTAAGCGGCCGTGCGGATATGGTGGATGCCAAAGGCCTCCCATACCTGCCGCAAGGTCTGTGACATAAAATTGGACCCCCGGTCCGTCAATACCTCTTGGGGAAACCCTACCTCACAAAAAATCTTCAGGAGCTCTCGGGCAATATTCCGGGCCGAAATACTCCTTAAGGGCAGGGCCCAGGGGTATCTGGTGGCCATATCCATAACTACAAGCACATAGCTAAACCCACTTTGGGACCTTGTCACCGGCCCCACTATATCCATGGCCACCCTCCTTCCCGGCTGTGCTACCCTAGGGAGCGGTATTAGAGGGGCTTTGGCGGGGAACCGGTCGGTCACTTTTTGGCAGTTGGGGCATGATTTACAGTATTTTTCCACCTCATCATAAACCCCGGGCCAATAAAATCGGGCCAATACTTGGGTCAGAGTAGCTTGCGAGCCCTTATGCCCCCCCAGGGGATGATCATGGGCCAGCCTAATGACCAAGGAGCGAAAAGCCTGGGGGACCACTAATTGCTTTCCCCCCCCAGAGGTTTCCCCGCTAGGTACCCGTCTATATAATATGTCCGCCTCCACCAGGAACCCGGGAGCAGCCTGTTCGCCCCCTTGCCGCGCTCTCTCCCAGGCATACTCCAGAGTAGGGTCCCTGGCCTGCTCTCTGTGGAATTGGGGAAACTGCTCCCTCAGCTCCGCCGGCAACACCGGCAGGTAATTTTCCCTTTTCACCCTCAGAAGAGCCTCTTGTCTCTCCTTTTTTTCCTTTTTTTTCACGGCCTTTCCCTTCCTCGCTCGGCCGGGCTCCCCCAGGACTTCCCCCCTAAAAGGGAAAACCCCTCCTAGGGCCTCTTCTTCTTCCTCTACCCCACGGCTCGACTGAGAGCGGGTAGTCACGTACACCTTCTTTTCTCCTAGACAGTTTCCAAAATGGGGCCAATCCCTCCCCAAGATCATCTCCTGGGGCAGCCGGGGCAGAATAGCCACCGCCAGCCTTACTTTTCCCTGGGGCCCCTGGATATTGACCCTTTTTACCGCATAAGGCGTTCTAGCCCCGTGAATACACTGGATGGACACCCTTCCTTCATAGGTCTCCTTACCCGGGGGTCTCCTCCTTCGTATTTTCTCCCAGAGCCCCCTGGAGAGCATGGATTGATCGGCCCCCGAGTCTAACATGGCCGTAATGGGTTCCCCTTCCACCTTAACCTTGGTTAGGTACCTGGGGCTACCTCCCTTGGTCACCCTAGAGGTCCACCCCTCCCGCCATTGGCAATCTTTTTTTAAATGTCCACTTTTACCACATTTAAAACACATTCGGTTCCCAAACGTACCCGCCTGTTTACTCGGGCCTGCCCCTACTTCGGGCTTCTTACTCCAGGTCGGGGCCTCTGACTTGGGTGGGGAACTTTTAGGCTGCCCCTCTTTCTCTGGCCCCCTTGCTCTTCCCCCCTCCAACCCGGGGATAGTCCACTTCTGGGCCTCTAGGTAGCAATCCAACCCCGCAGTCACCCCCTCCACCGTCTTACAGCCCCTCTTTATTAATTCACCCCTAATTCCTTCGGGGAGACCCTGAAGGAATTGTTCCACCACGAGCTCCTGCAATACCTCTTGCAGGCTGTGCTGCTCGGGCTCCAGCCACTTTTTCACTAGATCCATGAGTTTGTTAGCTACTGCTTTAGGGGGGGTCCCCTTTTCCCACTTTGTGGCTCTAAACTTTCTTCTGTAGGCTTGGGGGCTAAGACCATATCTATCCTTAATCGCCTCCTTCAGTCGGGCATAATTGGCAGCCTCCTCAGGCGACAAATCCCTGAAGGCTGCCAAGGCTTCCCCAGATAGCGAAGGCACTAACCTCATAGCCCATTGTTCCCTAGGCCAGCCTGCCGCCCCAGCCACCCTCTCAAAGGCTGTCAGAAAATCGTCCACATTATCCTGTTCTGATAGCTTCCCCCAGTTAAGTGTGTGTAGGGATACAGGTCCTACCGCTCCTCCTCCACCGCTCCCTTGTCCAGGTGTTCCAGCTCCTTCCTCCCGTGGGGCCCCTGCCCCTCTCTGGAAGAAGTCCTGCAGCATGTTCAATACGGGCTGCTGTTGATCCCGGGCGGCGGTCAGGGAGTCTTCGACCAGTTTGGCTGTCAGCTCCTGTTGCTTTTGAAATTGCATCGTCATCCATCCGAAGATCTCCTTGGGGTCCATCTCGCCTCCGGAAACACCACCTGGGGAAAAACCAACAGAGAACCACCTCCAAGTGCGATTATCACTTTGATTTGGGGATTCTTTGACCCCTTTTTATCCCCCCACGTTAGGCCCGCTTACCAGAGCCCAAGATGGGTCTGCGCCTTTCTCAGCGTTGGCCCTCCCGTGGGGCTTCTCCTTCTGTCCGGTCACCGTCTCCTCTTGTGCGACAGGTTCTGCAGAAGAATGATCCCACCACTGCCACCATTTGTAAAAGCTTCTTGCTGGAGCCGTCCGGGAAGCCTCTCCCACACCAGCCAAAGCGCTCTCCTTTTCTTTGGTTTTCAAACAGGACACAATTCAGTATAGCCCTGCTATTCCAAACCCCAGTCTCCTTTTTAGCCACCTTTCCTTCGGTGGCATAAAGCCAGGCTGCTTAAACCCCAGTCCCAACTAAAGCTGGGCTTTTCTTCTTCAATGCAATAAAGCCAGGCTGTTCAAACACAGTCCCACTTAAAGCTAGGTTTTCTCCTTCAAGGCAATACAGCCAGGCTGTTCAAACACAGTCCACTTTACAGCCAGGCTGTTTCATTCAGTTTCCAAAACATCCCAAGCTGCTCAAACATAGTCCAATTTTCAACTAGGCTTTTCTCCTTCAGTGCAATCAAGCCAGGCTGTTCAAACACAGTCCCAATTAGAGCTAGGCTTTTCTCTTTCAATGCACTCAAGCTAGGCTGTTCAAACACAGTCCCAAGTAAAGTGAGGCTTTTCTCCTTCACTGCAATCAAGCCAGGCTGTTCAAACACAGTCCCCTTTAAAGCTAGGCTTTTCTCTTTCAATGCCCTCAAGATAGGCTGTTCAAACACAGTCCCAAGTAAAATGAGGCTTTTCTCCTTCACTGCAATCAAGCCAGGCTGTTCAAACACAGTCCCAATTGCAGCCAGGCTTTTCTCCTTCAATGCAATCAAGCCTGGCTGTTCAAACACAGTCCCAATTGTAGCCAGGCTGTTCAAACACAGTCCCCATTGTAGCCAGGCTTTTCAACACAGTCCCAAATGTAGCCAGGCTTTTCAAACACAGTCCCACATGTAGCCAGGCTTTTCAAACACAGTCCCACATGTAGCCAGGCTTTTCAAACCCAGTCCCACATGTAGCCAGGCTTTTCCACACATTACCCTAATGTAGCCAGGCTTTTAAAACACAGTCACAAAAGGTAGCTAGGCTTTGAGCGGGTTCAAAGCCTCGGGTCCCACCCTCTAGGTCAGCCTAATACTCCTGACCTCCTCCCGCTTGACCCGGGCAGCCCACTATACCTCCTGCTCTGACTGAGTCAGGGCCAACAGCTCCATAGGTTCCTCTGAAGCATACTCTGGCTCTCCTTGTTCCATCTCCTCTGGCTCCTCTATCTCTGGAGCCCAGTCCATTTGTTCTCCTCCTTCCCCCTCCTCCTGGGGAATCACCTCCCTCTCCTTAAGTTGGCCTGGGGATTTCTCTTTCTCCGCCCATTTGTTCCACCACCTCCTCCACCAGGGAGGAGACTCAGGCTTTCCTTTTCTCTGAGGGCCCTCTTCTGGAGCTTCTTGGTGGTACAGCCTATTCCGCCTCCTTATCCTGGGTTCTCCCGGGGATTTCTGGGAGTTGTAGTTTCCTCCCCCTAGGTCCCTCTTTTTCCCGTCCGGAGCCTCCCAAGGAGCTTCTTTATGCACTTTGGAGCTGGGGTTCCTCTCTAGCCCCTTTTCCTCCACATATTCCTTACAATTTATACTGATTCCAAGTATGCCTTCACAACTCTACACGCTCATGGAGCTTTGTATAAGGAAAAGGGACTCATAAATGCCGCAGACCAACCTGTTAAGTATGGACCCGAAATACTGCAGTTGCTAGAGGCCGTTTGGGCCCCTAAAAAGGTAGCTGTCATTCACTGCCGGGGACACCAATGGACAGATACTCCAGTGGCCCGAGGGAACCGCCATGCTGATCGGGTGGCCAAGGAAGCTGCTCGAGGACCCCCAGCAGGTACTGTGACCCCCCTGTTCCAAATTCGACTGCAAGAATGGACGCCTATGTACACCCAAACGGAAGAGAAATGGGCTCAAGAGGAAGGTGCAGTAAGGAGACCTGATGGCTGGTTACATCTCCCTGATACCAGAGTTCTGGTGCCACGCCACCTAGCTTGGCCTGTAGTGTCTCAAGCTCATGACCTATCACACTTAGGGAAAACAGCACTAGCCCGCCTACTCAGTCGAGTAGTGGTGCTGGAAGGATTGGATAGTCTGGTTGCCACTGCCTCTGCCCGATGTACTCTCTGTGCCCAGAATAATGCTCGTCAGGGACCCCGTATTCCACCAGGAGTTCAGTCTAGAGGACTAACACCCTTTGAGTCCCTAGTCATAGACTTCACAGAAATGCCCAGGAGCGGTAGGCTCCGATACCTCTTGGTTATGGTCTGCACCTTCTCTGGGTGGGTGGAAGCATACCCTACAGTCACTGAGAAAGCCACAGAAGTAGCTCGAGCCCTCCTTAGGGATGTCATCCCCAGGTATGGACTGCCCCTTGCCATAGGCTCAGATAATGGTCCCGCCTTTGTTGAAGCCAAACTTCAGGCCCTGTCCCGCACATTGCGCATTACCTGGAAATTGCATTGTGCCTACCGTCCCCAGAGTTCAGGGCAGGTTGAGCGGGCAAACAGAACCTTGAAAAATAGCCTAGCAAAGATTTGTCAGGAAACCCAACTGAAATGGCCACAGGCACTGCCACTAGCCCTCTTCCGCCTCCGATGCACCCCAACTAAAGGAACAGCCCTCTCTCCCTTTGAAATTGTGTATGGGAAGCCCCCAGCCATTTTGCAGGGAATTAAGGGAGACATAGGGACTTTAGGGTCTGCCCAGGTGCAGGAGCAGGTAGCCCTCTTGGGCCAGATAATTTCTGAGCTTCAGTCTTATGTGAGAGAAATAAACCCTGTCCCCTTCCAGGCTCAGGTACATTCCTTCCTGCCAGGGGATAGAGTTTGGGTGAAAGACTGGAGGCTCCAGCCTTTGGGGCCCCGATGGAAAGGACCTTTTACTGTTTTGCTTTCTACCCCTACAGCTGTGAAGGTCGCAGGAATAACTCCATGGGTCCATTGGTCTCGAATCAAGTCTGCTGACCAGACTGAGCCCAGCACGGATCAGACGGAGCCTAAACAGTGGAGAGCAGAAAGTGATCCCACGGAGCCATTGAAGTTGCGCTTGACCCGAACCAAAGAATCTACTAGCTGAAAAGAAGGGTCAACTGCATACCGCAGGAGCTGCTGGACTTTGGCTTCATACTGAGACTCTTTCTTGCCCAGATTCTGGCTTTCCTGGAATTTGAGAGCTTGATCCTTGTCAGTTGAGGTTCTATCCCAACTGGTATAAGAGCTCAAAGACTGAGAACATTATATTAGAGTAATCTGTGACTAGCACAGACTGTTGGAATATTATTGCTTAATTAGTTTGCTGTATTTGTTTTAGATTAGGAAGAAAGAAAATGTTAGTAGTTTGGGTGCTTTTGTTGTTTTCTACTCCTTGCCTCCTTTTTCCTAATACCCCAACTCGCTCCAATCTTTGGCTACATTCTGTCCAGGAACTAATTAGCCAGGCAAAGATTACTTCCCCTTGTATTGTGTGTTCCCGATTTTCTCCTTATACCACAGATGTCCCAGCTGTTCCTGTCCCTGTGCCGTTTACAGCTCTTATACCTCCCTACTTTTCGAGTTCAGGCCCTTGGAGCCAGGATTATACTTGGTGGTCCTTTTATAATGCTACCTCCCCCTCTGAATCTTCTCTACGGCCAGTCTTTACATCTCCTTACCCAGCTTCTGGAGTGTTTTGTTTAACAAGAAACATCTCAACTGTTCTTCCCATTTCCTGTAACTATACCAATGTTCTCCCAGAGAAGGGGGAATCTATGTGGGTAGTCTCTCCAGGTACTCCTATGTGCCCTACTACCGTACCTGCAGATTATGACCCAGGTGATTATCTGGCTCCTAACCGTACCACTAAGAGGACTATAGTGTCCAAGCTTATTTTCTACTTTCATAAGTCCCCGGGGTATGAAGAGTTTATAACAAATGAGCAGCCTGTCACAATTGGGGATTGGCACCTATGGTGTGCAAAGTCTCCATTTCGTCTTCGTTCCCCCTGGGATAGGGGCTCGCATTATGGGCATCCTAAGTACCTTGTCCAGCCTGAGCCAACATTTATTGGGAACTTTCCTCATCCTCTCCTTGGTCATTACTGGCTCTGTGATAATGTCCTCCACATGATTCTTCCCCCCACGTATGATTTTTGTGTATTGGTAACCTTGAATTATTTTCCTAAAGTTATTCCTCTTCTCAGGCCACCATCCCCGCACCGCTCTAAGCGAGAGGCCTTGTCCTTACCTTCCTCCGTTGCCACAGAGGATGAGGCGATTGAATTAGCCCTCCAGTACATCAACTCTACTTATCCTCTGACTAAAAAGAGACTTGTGGCCCTTTCTGCCCCGGCCTGGATTCCAATTGGGGGCCCGGTAGCGGGTATCACTGAACTAGGCATGGCTACTCGGAGACTTCAGTCCCTACTCCATGTTTTAGTTCATGAGCTGAACGTGGTATTCAATGCATTGCAGGATCAAATTAATGAATTAAGTGTAGTCTCTCGGTATAACCGTATGGGCCTTGACTACCTCTTTGCAGCCCAGGGTGGCCTCTGCACAGTGCTCAATTCTTCAGAGTGCTGTACTATTGTCATAAATAGGACGCATGTAGTTAGGCATGCCATGGATAAAGTCCTACAGTTGGCTAGCCTTAATGTGGAGGATTACCGAGGAGGATTAGACCTTACCTCCTGGTGGTGGTCATTGACCTCATGGATACGTCCCTTGTTCATTTCCCTAATAATTTTAGTTTTAGCAGGATTGTTGTTTTGTTTCCTGGCCTCATGTGCTTCGGCAGTATGCCGTCGGACCTTAACGAGTAGGGTAATGGTGATTCACAAGCCTATTCCTAGACGTTATGCCCCAGGAGGAGGTATGGAGTTGGGATCACTATAATCCCCAGAGTTTGAGTTGTGAGACTTATCTCTGCATAAGCTGATTTTAGTCTCAAAGGGGGGAATGAGGCAGCTTGGGCAAAAAAAAAAAAAAAGTCATATTAATTGGTGTTTAAAAGTTTGGTTCAGTCTTGAAAGTTGAAGAATGCCATATGGTTTTAATTACTTAGAAATCTAGCTTTGGCTAGGCTAAAGGTTAGAAAGGTCAGAGAGAGAAACCTTCTTTGACCCTTTGAGAGTGATGGATGGTTAAGGCTAGTTCATAGGTAATTAGTTTACCACATCTGGATACCATTATGAACCAGACATACTGTAGTTTTAAAAGGATTAGATTGAACACTGGTTAGAAGGAAATAAGTTAGATATAGATATTCTAGATATTATAGATACCATTGTAAGTATTTAGATTTTGTCTTATAAGGAATTCTGATTTCTGCTTATTTTAGAATATGTTTTATTCTGTGTAATTAATAAGTTCTATTTCTATGTAGAATATCTTTCAGTGTTACATCAGTGGCTGACTTTTCAAAGTGAAGCTTTGTCTGCAGTCACCATCTGGTTTGAATTATCCACAGTCCTAGCGAGTTCTATGTAGAAAGCTAATAGGTGAAAGAGGTCAGGGAAAGTCGTGATGAATTATAGCTAAGTATAGGACTGGTTTTCTGAAAGTAATAACTGATATGTATGTCATTAAGCAAGACTGGCCCTTGACCCCTTAATGAATGCCAGAGTCCAGTTAGCAGTTTAAGCTATGACTGGGATTATGAAAATAATAATAAATGTAAGATTGGCCCCTTAGCCCCTCAATGAACCTAAGTTATGAAGTTAGCTGAGAATTTAATCATAATAAAATGCCAAGAGATAGGTGCCACAATGTCTAGTGTGAGAGGCCCCAGGTCATAGGTCAGTTTAGGAAATGTCTGAAACCTATGTAACTGATATTTTGAATATATGTGTAGAGATGATTGGTTCAGGCAGGGTAATCAATCTATTCTTTACCATCTGGAAAGTAAGGGGGGCTAGAGGGGTTTAAAACTGTATATAAATGAGAGCAGAAGCAGCGTACGTCAGAAGGAAGAGAGACAAGAGAAGAAGAGAGCTGAAGAGGACAGACAGAAGCCACAAGACACAGAGAGCTGAGAAAGAGAGGAAGAGAGCTAGAGCTGATGTTCTACTTTGTTTGCTGGCAAATAAAGAAGATTTCTCTCTCATTCTGGTGTGTGGTGTTTGACTTCTGAAGTACCACAGATTCTACTAACAATAGTGGTAATTCCTGCAACATTCCTATGGTTCTAACAGAAAGGACACGAGAATGTGGATGTGGAGGTCCAGTCTACCAAATGAATTAAGTAAGATACAAATTTGCTTGGGTGTCAAAAAAAGTTGAAGGCCCATATTTTTCCTTCATAGGGACTGAGGGTTATTGTCAGTTGAAAAGTGGCTCAAGAAATTTAGGGCTCTGTTTATTAAACAATGCTAGTGGCTTCTGTGTGGCATTGCCGACACAATCCATTCAAAGTGAATGGACTGTGTCAGCATTACCGCACCGCTAGCCGCTAGTGCAGTTTTGTAAACAGGGGTGTTAATAATTGCTGCTATTGCTTTTTTCTATTTGTATCGTAAACTATTTTGACTGGATATTTCCAGGAAAATGGGATATAAAGCTTAAATAAATAAATATACAATTTAATGAATTATTTTTCTGTTCTAGATACCAATGCTTTGGGTGTTCTCCCACTTGGTGGTGGCATCAGTGGTGGTCTTGGTGGACTTCAGGTTCTTGATGTTTCCCTTTTGCTCTGTCTGACAAAGGCTTTGGTGAGTATGTAAAAGCAGCAACAAAACAATAACAAAAAAGAATCACATGAAAAACTGCAATACACCCTAAAAAATATCATTGTGATATAGAATCAAAACAAAATCCAAAGAAAAAAAGGGGAAAACAAACATTTCCATAGAAAATCCAACACAACCAAAACAAAGGGTGGAAGTGACCACAGCGAGTCTGCTCCAGGATGATAAATAAAAATTGTTTTATTTACAATAAACGAATCTGAAATTGAGACCATATATTTCAGTAGATGCAGTAATCCAGTTTATGCACGGCTCAGTCCCATGAACAGCTGGACCCACAGTGCTTGAAGTTGTCCAGCAAATACGCAGCTCAATCGCATAAACCATGTGCTATACAGATGTCCTGTGTATTTGCTGGATAACAGCCCCCACTTATCCCCCTTTTCAGCCCCGAGTTCCAGCCTTAGCCCCCTTCTCAGCTGCTGCTGCTAGTTCCAGTTCCCTTGACAGCCCCCTTTTTATTCTTGATACCCTTTACCTCAAAGCAGCAGCGTGACAGTGTCAGTGAAAGAAGCAGGCTGTCGGCTTGGGCCTTCTGTCACTGTGCCCCACCTTTCTCTAATGTAATTTCCTGTTTCCATGAGGGCGGGACACCTGGAGAGGTGCTCAACGTTATAGTATTTTCAAGGTTAACACATTATAACTGTGTGAGTAAAACCTGAGAGAAATATCTTTGAAGATTTAATTAATACAAAGGTTCTAAGAAATGCAGTCGGACGTACAGCGTATCTTCTGGCTTTTATTCTGACTTCATGGAAGTCCCCCCTCATTCTATTTTCTTTTGTGTACATTTTTGTGCTTGGCACATACAGGCTACAGAGTGCTACTAGTTACCAACTTAATTTAATTGCCCTAATTAGGTGTGAATTGACACTAACAATGAATAACCAGTAATTATGGCAGTTAATTGCCCTAATTTGCACTTAGGTTCTATTCTTTAAGTCCTACACCGTGTGACTGTGAGGGGGGAGGGTGTGGATATGGCAGGGGTGGGCCAAGCGGTTATGCGCTAAGCTTTTAGAATACCGTCAGTTAGGTGTGCGCATAAGTACAGACAATTGCCATTATAGAATTCGGGTTAGCAACACAGTTTAGGTGACCTGTATAGAATTACTCCTAGTCAATGCATCTGCTATATTTTCCTTTGGGGCTGCCTGTGGACCTATGTTCCAGATACTAATTTCACATCATTGGTGAGTCTGAATTTGAAATTCTATGTTCTAACTAGAAAAGTGTGAAACCCAGAACATACTGGGTTAGTAATGATCTTTCTAGTGCATATCTGCCTTCTCACAGCATCCATGAGGGAATTTTTCCTGCCAGGATGCTGTGAGAGTAAAGAATACGCATTGAATGTTTGCATTTTCCAACGGTACCTTAGGACCTCGTGTATCACGTTGTTGATGTAAGGTATTTCGTCCTGTGTAGGGTTGTGTGAGCAAATTTGTAGTTTCAAATATTTCAATCAGTACGAAGTTCTGTTTCACACTCACTGTTTAAACATTTCTGTCTGTCTGTCTGTTTGTCTCTCTCCCTAGACAGTAGATTCAGGGACAACTGTTGTGATGCTGGTAGCGTTCACCAAGGCATATTGTGCAAACAAGGTAAAGACTTCTGTCAATTAACTGTTTTCAAAATGTAATATTAGATTCAGGGTTTTGGAGCCTAAGGTTAGAACAAAGCATTCTAGAGTTAACACACCAGAAACATTTCAGTCTTATCATAGCATAAACATTGGTGCCAGGTCATAGGCGCCCGGTATAAGAGGCTTGGCGAGGCTAAGCCTCCCCTGCTGTGCTCTGAGGGGTTTAAATTGTTGATTTACCTCCATCCTCACAGCAGGAGCTGCAGTGAAAGCCCTCTAGCCTTTTGTAAGCAGTTGTAGAAATTGGTTTATGGTTCGTTTATCTTACTGCTGGGAAGAGCAGGGGGGTTGGCTGAAGGTGTCCTGTGTTGCCAGGGAGATATTTAACGAGGATGACATCCTGACTTGCACTGAGGACAGATAGCAACAAAATCGGATACTGGGCCAGCATGATCAGAAAAAGTTACCAGACAACAAAGGTAGAAAAGATCATTTTATTTTCATTATAGTGTTTGGAATATGTCCACTTTGAGAATCAGGTGCTCAACATTAAAAGTTTATATTTATTTATTTACTTATTTATTTATTTATTTATTTATTGCATTTGTATCCCACATTTTCCCACCTTTTTGCGGGCTCAGTGTGGCTTACAATACGTTATGAATGATGGAAATACAATTTGTTACAACTCGGTTATGGATTACATTGTGAGGAGTTATGCGAGACAAAGTCAAAGTATCATTAAGGAATATAACAATGGAAAAGAGCATTGAAACATTGGAAGGAAACAACGGGAAACTAAAAGGGGCAATATATAATAACAGGAAAGCATTTGGTATACATTTTCTGTGAGTAAAGGTATGAGTGTGGTGAGATTATGGGGGATAAGAATTCATAGTGGCTGTATTGATGCATTACTGAACAGTGAGTGTGGGCTTTATGTGTTTTGGTTCTTTCCGTAAATTTTCTCAAAAAGATGGGTCTTCAATAGTTTGCGGAAGGTGGTTTGCTCGTAGATCATTTTCAGGTTGCGCGGCAGTGAATTCCAGAACTGCGTGCTCATGTAAGAAAAGGTTGACGCGTGCAGCGCCTTGTATTTCAAGCCCTTGCAATTAGGGAAGTGGAGGTTGAGGAAAATTCGGGATGATCTTTTAGCGTTTCTGGGTGGTAAGTCTATTAAATCAGACATATAGGCTGGGGCTTCACCGTGAATGATTTTGTGGACTAATGTGCATACTTTAAAAGTAATGCGTTCCTTGAGTGGGAGCCAGTGTAGCTTCTCCCGTAAGGGTTTTGCACTTTCATATTTTGGTTTTCCGAAGATGAGTCTGGCTGCTGTATTCTGGGCTGTTTGGAGTTTCCTCAGTATAGTGAGTTGCAGTAATCCAGATGGCTGAGTACGAGGGATTGCACTAGGCTGCGAAAGACGGATCATGGGAAGAATGGTCTTATTCTTTTCTGTTTCCACATGCAGTAGAACATCTTTTTGGTTGTGTTGTTTACATGAGTTTCGAGTGTTAGGTGGCGGTCGATAGTGACTCCAAGGATTTTTAACGTTTCTGAGATTGGAAGGTTTAGTTTTGGTATGTTTATAGCGGTGAATTCGTTCGTGTTGTACTGGGAAGTGAGTATCAGGCATTGAGATTTTTCTGCATTTAATTTCAAGTGAAATGCATCTGCCCAGGTGTTCATGATGTGTAGACTTTGGTTGATTTCATTGAAGATTTCTTTAATGTCTTGTTTGAAAGGGATGTATATTGTTACATCATCGGCGTATATATATGGGTTGAGGTTATGGTTTGATAGGAGTTTTGCCAAGGGGATCATCATTAGGTTGAAAATGGTTGGTGAGAGGGGTGATCCTTGTGGTACTCCACATTCAGGTGTCCATGCAGCAGACGTGGTTGAATTTGATGTGACTTGATATGACCGCTGGGTTAGGAACCCCTTGAACCAGTTTAGGACATTTCCTCCAAAGCCAAAATATTCAAGTATGTATAAGAGGATTCCGTGGTCAACCATGTCAAAGGCACTTGACATGTCGAATTGTAGGAGGAGTATATTGTTGCCGGTTGCAATCATTTGTTTAAATTTAGTCATAAGGGTAATTAATACTGTTTCTGTGCTGTGATTCGACCGGAATCCTGATTGGGCATCATGCAGTATTGAGTGTTTGTTTAGATAGTTTGTGAGTTGTTTAGTTACCATTCCTTCGGTTATTTTGGTTATTAGTGGTATGGATGCTACTGGTCTGTAATTAGTTATTTTGCTTGCGCTTTTCTTTGTATCTTTGGGTATTGGGATGAGTAAAATTTTTCCTTTTTCTTTAGGGAAAAATCCGTTTTGCAGCATGAAGTTTACGTGGTTCGTTAGGTCTATTATGAATTGTTGAGGAGCTGATTTCATGAGGTTGTTTGGGCATGTGTCTAGTTTGCAGTGGGATTTAGCAAATCTTTTAAGTGTTTCAGAGATGAGGTCTTCTGATAGTAGTTCGAATTCGGTCCAAGTTCTGTCTGCTGGGTATGTTCCGTCTTCTGGGTCTAGACAATCTAGAAGTGTGGCGTAATCAATAGGGCTGGCGGGTATTTTAAGTCGTAGTTGTATAATTTTCTCCTTGAAGTATTTCACAAGGGTGTCAACATCTGGTATGTCTTTGCTGTTGTTTGTAACTGGTGTGGTGTCTAACAGTTTGTTCACAAGGAAGAAGAGTTTATGTGTGTCTTTGTAGTTTTGTCCTATTATTGTTTTGTAATGTAGTCTTTTAGTCTGTTTTATGGTATATTTGTATTTCCTCCAAAGTAGTTTCCAGGCATTTAGTGTTTGTTCATCTCTCTTTTTGTTCCATGCGTGTTCTAGTTTCCTGACTTGTGTTTTAAGTTTTTTCAGCTCTTCGGTGAACCATGGTTTTGATTTTTTCCTGTGTGATGTTCTGGTTTGGATTGGGGTGATTTTGTCTAGTGTTGTTGTACATAAATCGTCCCATTCTTGGAGGAATTGGATGGTGTCAGCATTTGTTGACCATTCGTTCTGGTAGATCTGTTGCCAGAATGTTGTGTGGTCTATTTTTCCTCTCGTGGTGTATGTTGTTCGCTCATGTTTATTGATTGTGTTTATGTGTGTTTTTCGCCAGTAGAGAGAGACATTTGCTTTATGGTGGTCTGACCATAATGTAGGTGTCCATCTTGTGTCAGTAAGTATGATAGTTGAGTCCGGGTCAAATTTGTGTGTTATGATGTCTAGTGTGTGTCCTTTTTTGTGTGTTGGTTGCATGTTGGGTGCGTGCAGGTCCTAGAGTTTTAAGAATTCTTTGCATTCTCGTGTGCCTGTTGAGGTGTTGTCTTCAAGGTGTAGGTTGATGTCTCCTATTATAAGGATGTTTGAGGCAGATACACATGTGTTTGATATGAAGTCCATGAGTTGTGTTTGGGAGTCTTGCCATTTTCCTGGTGGTCTGTAGAATAGGATTGCGTTAAGGTGTCCTATTAGGTTTGGATGATTAATTCTTGTTGAGGCAATTTCAAGTTGTGGTGAGGTAGATTCACCCGTGGTTGTGATGGTGAATTCGGGTTTGTAAATTATGGCTATTCTGCCCCCTCTTTTTCCATTTCTTGTCCAGTGGGTGATTTTGTATTCTCGTGGGCATGTTTCTAAGATGGCGGGGTCAGTGGGGCTGTGGAACCAGGTTTCTGTGATAAATAGAAGGTCTAAATTATCTGTGGTGATCCAGTCTAGTATATCTACTGAGTTGCTTACTGCTGATCTTGCATTGATGTATCCTAGTTGGATTGAGCGGTGTGGTTCTGTGGGGAGGTTCGATGTGTTTATTTTTATTAGTTGTCTGTTTCTTCGGTGGTTGAATTTGTTGTTGTTGTTGTTTTCCTCTTTTTGTTGGTGGTGTTCATATCCAGAGATTTTTCCTTTTGGTTGGTTATTGTGTCTTTGGTTTGGTGAGTTGTTAGTAGGTCGTATATAGGGCTGGTGTATTGTTGGTGGGTTATTATGGATGTTCTTTAGAGTGGGCATTGTGTGTATGTGAGTGTTGTATGATTTGTGGGTTATGGGGTTGTTGTTGTCTGGATTATGGGTTGTGTTTGCGTGTAAGAGTAGGGTGAGACAATGAATGGTTAAGAGTGTTTTACTGGTATTCATATCTGTGTTTAAGGCGCTGTGGCAAACATTCAGCTGGTTTACATTCAAAGCTGGTTTACATTTATCCAGTGCTTTTTTTGTAGAAAAAAAGGTGCTGGTACTCATTGTGGGCAGAGTCACCACATATGACTCCACCCCTATTATAGCCACACCCACATTAGCCACACCCCTTATACCAGCCATAGCGCATTTAAACAGACATCATAGAAAATATACTCGTATAGGAGAAAAAAATAACGTGATTTGTTTTCATTATAAATAATTTCTGTAAACTGTTACAGCTCCAGTATACCCAATGCAAAATAAGACAGCAGATGTAAATTCTCAAATTGGACATATTCCATACACTAAAATGAAAATAAAATGATTTTTTCTACCTTTGTTGTCTGGTGACTTTGTTTTTCTGATCATGATGGCTCAGTATCTGATTCTGCTGCTTGCTGTCCTCTTAACTCCGTTTCCAGGCCATCCTTTCCATTTATTTCTTTACTTTCTGCCTTTCTTCTTCATTTCTTGCCCTACATCCGTAAGCTGGGTCCTCCGCAGACTTGACTGTCCAGTGGATCCAGCTTCTGCCTATTTTCTACATCCATGTGCAGTTTTTCTCCTCTCTTCCTTTTCCCTCATCTCATCTCCTTCCACACTCTTCCCTCGCTTCCATCTATGTCCAGCATTTCTTCTCTCTCCCTTCCCTCTCCTCCATCCACCCATGTCTAGCAGCCCTCCTCTTCCCTGCCCCCCATCCATGTCCAGCGACCCTCCTGTCCCCCTGCCATCCACCTATGTCCAGCAACCCCCCTATCCCCCCTGCCATCCACCCATATCCAGTGACCCTCCTGTCCCCCCTGCTATCCAGCCATGTCCAGCGACCCCCCCGTCCCCCCTGCCATCTACCCATGTCCAGCGATTCTCCTCCCTCCCCTGCCCTGCCTTCCCCTCTCCCATGTCCAGTGATTCTCCTCCCTCCCCTCTCCCATGGCCAGCAATTCTCCTCCCTCCCCTGCCATCCCCTCTCTCATGGCCAGCGATTCTCCTCCTTCCCCTGCCATCCCCTCTTCCATGTCCAGCGATTGTCCTCCCTCCCCTCTCCCATGTCCAGCAATTCTCCTCCCTCCCCTCTCCCATGTCCAGAGATTCTCCTCCCTCCCCTGCCATCCCCTCGCCAGCGATTCTCCTCCCTCCCCTGCCCTCCCCTCACCAGCGATTCTCCTCCCCTGCCCTCCCCTCGCCAGCGATTCTCCTCCCTCCCCGTTCCCATGTCAAACTTCCACTCACTGTAAAAACGAAGTCGGAGGCAGCGGTGAACTGGTGGGCGGCGCTAGTAAAAGCAGCAAGCTCGACCGTCGTCCTTCGATTCCTTGCTCTCTCTGCTTCCCGCCCACCCTCGTGGAAAGGAAATGACATCAGAGGGTGGGCGGGACGCAGAGAGAGCAAGGAATCGAAGGACACCGGTCGAGCTTGCTGCTTTTACTAGCGCCGCCCACCAGTTCACCGCTGCCTCCGACTTCGTTTTTACAGTGAGTGGAAGTTTGACATGGGAACGGGGAGGGAGGAGAATCGCTGGCGAGGGGAGGGCAGGGGAGGAGAATCGCTGGTGAGGGGAGGGCAGGGGAGGGAGGAGAATCACTGGACCTCTAAAAAAAGGTGCCGGTATGCCGTACCGTTGCGTACCGGTACAAAAAAAGCACTGCATTTATCCCACATTAAACATGAATTAGGGTGTTTTGTGGCTCTACATGAGAATTGTGATGATATGATCCCTTGTTTCATATTGTTGACGGTCTGCATTTTCCGTATGGGTGGTATATTGGTGTATTAGGTTCTGCCCAGTGTAATATTTATGATACAGTAAGGTTCTGAGTGTGTTTTTGCACAAAGTTGTGCATAGTGTTTTGCAGTTGAGTGATTGTGCTTAGAATATGCTTTGAGCAACCACTTTATTCTTTGACTTATGATACATATCTAATATCTAAATTTATTAAAAGGTATTAATTGTGACTTTTATTTTTATTTATTTTTTCTGTGTGTTATCAGACAATTATGGATTTAAGCTCCACCCCTGGCCCCACCCCTAACCCCACCCCCTTTAGCCTCCCCAAACAGTTGGACCACCGACCGCCTATGTGCCAGGTTGGTTGATGCATCGGGTTCTTGAGCACCCACAATACTGAATGAAAGAGTAAAATGCATTGGGAGTTAGCACCTGCAGTCATTTTGAAAGGTTGGCTCCTATGAACTTAACAGCCATAGGCACCCCGTATAAGAGGCTTGGGGGGCTAAGCCTCCCCAGCCCGCCACTGCCCCGCCCCGCCCCCCGCCGCTGCCGCCCGCCGTACCTTTAAATATTATAGTTTTGCTGGAGTCGCGGGCAGCCGGCATTGAAGACATCAGCAGGCTCATCGCGTTCCAGCAGCCTTCCCTCGTCGCAAGTCAGATGATGGCTCTGCTCTCGTAGAAACAGGAAATACGTCAGAAGAGGGCGGAGCCATCATCCGACTTGCGACGAGGGAAGGCTGCTGGAATGCGATGAGCCTGCTGATGTCTTCAATGCCGGCTGCCCGCGACTCCAGCAAAACTATAATATTTAAAGGTACGGCAGGGGGGGGAGCAGGAAGGAAACAGGGCAGATGGGAGAGGAGAGGAGGGTTGCTGCACATGGTGGAAGAAGGGGAGAGGAGAGGGCAGGGGAGAGGAGGGTTGCTGGATGGAGGGAAGGGGAGAGGAGGGTTGCTGGACATGGTGGAAGAAGGGGAGAGGAGGGTTGCCGGACATGGTGGAAGAAGGGGAGAGGAGAGGGCAGGGGAGAGGAGGGTTGCTGGATGGAGGGAAGGGGAGAGGAGGGTTGCTGGACATGGTGGAAGAAGGGGAGAGGAGAGGGCAGGGGAGAGGAGGGTTGCTGGACATGGGTAGATGGAGGGAAGGGGAGAGGAGGGTTGCTGGACATGGTGGAAGAAGGGAAGAGGAGGGTTGCTGGACATGGGTAGATGGAGGGAAGGGGAGAGGAGGGTTGCTGGACATGGTGGAAGAAGGGGAGAGGAGGGTTGCTGCACATGGTGGATGAAGGGGAGAGGAGAGGGCAGGGGAGAGGAGGGTTGCTGCACATGGTGGATGAAGGGGAGAGGAGAGGGCAGGGGAGAGGAGAGTTGCTGGACATGGGTGGATGGAGGGAAGGGTAGGGGGGAGAGGAAGGTTGCTGGACATGGAGGGGGAGGGAGGAGTGAGGAAGGAAGGAGATGAGATGACGGAAAAGGAAGAGAGTAGAAAAACTGCACATGGATGAAGAAAATAGGCAAAAGCTGGATCCACTGGACAGTCAAGTTTGCGGAGGACCCAGCTTTTACTTACGGATGTAGGACAAGAAATGAAGAAGAAAGGCGGAAAGTAAACAAATAAATGGAAAGGAAGCCCTGGAAACGGAGTTAAGAGGACAGATAGCAGCAGAATCGGATACTGGGCCAGCACAATCAGAAAAACAAAGTCACCAGACAACAAAGGTAGAAAAGATCATTTTATTTTCATTATAGTGTTTGGAATATGTCCACTTTGAGAATTAGGTGTTCAACATTAAAAGTTTATTTACTTATTTATGACATTTTATCCCACATTAAACATGAATTAGGATGTTTTGTGGCTCTACATGAGAATTGTGATATTATGATCCCTTGTTTCAATATTGTTGACGGTCTGCATTTTCCGTATGGGTGGTATATTGGTGTATTAGGTTCTGCCCAGTGTAATATTTATGGTACAGTAAGGTTCAGAGTGTGTTTTTGCACAAAGTTGTGCATAGTGTTTTGCAGTTGAGCGATTGTGGTTAGTATATGCTTTGAGCAACCACTTTATTCTTTGACATATGATACATAGCTAATATCTAAATTTAATAAAAGGTATTAATTGTGACATTTATTTTTATTTTTTTTTTCTGTGTGTGATCAGACAATTATGAATTTAACCTCCACCCCCTGGCCCCACCCCTAACCCCGCCCACTTTAGCCTCCCCAAACAGTTGGGCCACCGACTGCCTATGTTAACAGCTATCTAGTCTTTTTACCAATAGAGAACGGGGTCTGTGGTATCAGATTTAGATGGTAAGACCCATCTCCCCTGTATTATTGCAGCTCCTATTGATCTAGTGTTTCACCCTCAATGTCCTCCAGTTCAGGAGGTTCCTCTGTGCTTGTCTCAGGCTTTTCTGAATTCACTTATTCTTTCTGCTCCACCACAACATGTAACAGCCATAGACTTCACAACCAGATAAGAAGCAGTAATTTATTTACTTTTAAGACATCAGAACTTCCAAGTTCCTCAGTTCCACAAGGGAGACCTTTTGGCTGACCCTGGTTTTGAACTTACATCCTGAGTTGAAGATTGTGGTTGTCATTTTAGTGCACTTGGACATGTGAAATTAAGAGTAAAACAAATTGTAGGTCAGTCCATTTTGAAGGACCAGCATCCAAAAACAGCGTGCTATTTGCTATCCCAGGTACTACCTATTAAAATCAACACCACGGGTCCCATAATACATCAGGATGAGATTGTCAAAAAACCCAGGGTTAACCTAAAATCTCTTTCCTGCAAATGGGTAACTCGTCACCTCTAAAGCAGCAAATGCTGTGTTTTAGCAGATGGATATACCAACCTGAGACTGAATACTAGGGAACAGCCAAAGTCAAAAGAGCTGAGCACTGTTTATTTGCTTACCAATCTTATATTATGTGGAGGGGCATAATCGAATGAGGCCAGCCATCTCTAAGGGCGGCCATCTCTGAGGATGGCGCCGTGAAGGGGCGGGGCCAACCATATTTTCGAAATGAGATGGGCGGCCATCTTTCGTTTCGATAATACGGTCAGGGCCGGCCAAATCCCTTAGAGATCGCCGGCGTTAGAGATCGCCAGCATTGGATTTCTCCGATAATGGAAACTAATGCTGGCCATCTCAAACCCGGCTAAATCCAATCCATTTGGTCATGGGAGGAGCCAGCATTCGTAGTGCACTGGTCCTACTAGCTGAATGGAAAAAGCCCTTCCCTTACTAATCTGGAAAGGAACGGGCATGCACATAGGCGGTCGGTGGCCCAACTGTTTGGGGAGGCTAAAGGGGGCGGGGTTAAGGGTGGGGCCAGGGGGGGAGCTTAAATCCAGAATTGTCTGATAACACACAGAAAAAAAAAATAAAAGTCACAATTAATACCTTTTATTAAATTTAGATATTAGCTATGTATCATATGTCAAAGAATAAAGTGGTTGCTCAAAGCATATACTAACCACAATTGCTCAACTGCAAAACACTATGCACAACTTTGTGCAAAAACACACTCAGAACCTTACTGTACCATAAATATTACACTGGGCAGAACCTAATACACCAATATGCCACCCATACGGAAAATGCAGACCGTCAACAATATGAAACAAGGGATTATAATATCATGATACGTGTAGAGCCACAAAACACCCTAATTCATGTTTAATGTGGGATAAAATGCCATAAATAAGTAAATAAATATAAACTTTTAATGTTGAGCACTTGATTCTCAAAGTGGACATATTCCAAACACTATAATGAAAATAAAATGATCTTTTCTACCTTTGTTGTCTGGTGACTGTTTTTCTGATCATGCTGGCCCAGTATCCGATTCTGCTGCTATCTGTCCTCTTAACTCCGTTTCCAGGGCTTCCTTTCCATTTATTTATTTACTTTCCACCTTCCTTCTTCATTTCTTGCCCTACATCTGTAAGTAAAAGCTGGGTCCTCCACAGCCTTGACTGTCCAGTGGATCCAGCTTCTGCCTATTTTCTTCCTCCATGTGCAGTTCTTCTCTCTTCCTTTACCCTCAACTCATCTCCTTCCTCACTCTTCCCTCCCCTCCATGTCCAGCAACCCTCTTCCACCCTCCATCCACCCATGTCCAGCAACCCTCCTCTCCCCTCCCCTCCCCTCCATCCACCCATGTCTAGCAACCCTCCCTTCCCCTCCAGTAGGTTTAACAAATAACAGTCTTTAAACCACAGCCAGAGATTGCAAATGATTTTCTGCTTGTTGTTCAAGCAAGCTTGGCTATAAACTGTTGAGGTGACCTAATTCTGCACGGTACAATTACATGTCTGCAGGAAAAGTTTCCCAGGAGCTGGAGAGAATGCAAGCAGAGTTCGTAGTGGAACAGGTGATTTTCTGTGTCACTAGTGGAAAGAAGCTCTCTGATGTTGTAAGTTTCTCACCTGACATTACAATCCAGCTCCCCCCCCCCCCCCCCCGCCCTACCTTTAAATATTATATTTTTCCTGGAGTTGCGAGCGGCGCCGGTATTGAAAGCAGCAGCAGGATCATCTCGGCTGTAGCCTTCCCTTGCATGACTCTGCCCGCGCGTAAACAAGAAATACGTCAGAAGAGGGCGGAGCCATGCGAGGGAAGGCTGCAGCCAAGATGATCCTGCTGCTGCTTTCAATACCGGCGCTGCTCGCGACTCCAGGAAAAATAGAATATTTAAAGGTAGGGCGGGGAGCTGACGGCAGACGGGAGAGATGATGGACGACCTGGCTGGGGAGCAGGGAATACTGCAGCTCGCGGGGTGGAGGCAGCAGGGGGAAAAAAGTCATGCTCGGTTGGGCTGGGGAGGCTTAGCCTCCCCAAGCCTCTTATATGGGGCGCCTATGGGCATGCATGAAGGAAATTGCATGCAAATGAGCTCCCTCCCCTGACCTTCCCAGTGGTGATTAACCACCTCCCACCCCGAAAAAAAACTTTTCAAACTTTTTTTTTAGAGTATGTCCTTCGCTATGCCTCTGTCCCTGTGATGGCAGTTGAAGATGTCCTTCCCTGCAATGGCAGTTGAGAATGTCCAAAATGCTTCTAACACCCTCTTTATTTATTGGGACTGTGGATCACAAGTAGCAGTAGTGGGATTTGAACCAGCCACCTCTGGATTGCCAGATCAGTGCTCTAACCACTAGGCCAGTCTGCCTCTCCGATCCTCAATTTGCTTGAAATTTGGCTGTTCCTGTAGGGGGGCAGTTCAGGATGTCCAAAGTGTTTGAAAGAAGGACATCCATGCCTTTGTTATGCCTCTGCTGACACACACATACCTCCTCCACCCAGGGACCTACATACTGCCCCCCCCCCCCCCCCAGTGATGGCCAAATTTCAAGGAAGTGGAGTGGAGTGGAGGAGTGACAGACTGGCCTAGTGATTAGAGCACTGGTCTGGCAATCTAGAGGTGGCTGGTTCAAATCCCACTGCTGCTACTTGTGATCCACAATCCAAATAAATTAATAAAGAGGGTGTTGGAGGCATTTTGGACATTCTCAACTGCTGGTGCAGGGACAAAGGCATAGAGAAGAACATAGTCTTAAAAAAAAAAGTTTGTAAAGTTGTTTTTTTCAGGGTGGGAGGTTAATCACCACTTGGGAAGTCAGGGGAGGTCATCCCCGATTCTCTCCGGTGGTCATCTGGGCAGTTCGGGCACTTTTTTGGGACTTGGACCAAATTCTCATCAGGGCCAGCTTTCTTTTTCCATTATCAGCTGAAGCCGGTCATCTCGTAAGCACGCCCATGTCCCGCCTTCTGTACACTGTCGACACGCCCCCTTGAAGTTTGGCCGCTTCTGCAACGGAACGCTGGCGAGGGTGTCAAAAAATCGGCTTTCGATTATACCGATTTGTGCGGCTTTAGGAGATGGGAGGCCATCTCCCGATTTGTGTCGGAAGATGGCCGCCCTTCTCTTTCAAAAATGAGCTGGATAGTAACATAGTAAATGACGACAGATAAGACTTGTACGGTCCATCCAGTCTGCGCAACAAGATAAACTCATTTTAATTGGTATGAGATATTTTATATGTATACCTGAGTTAGATTTGTCCTTGCCATTCTCAGGGCACAGACCGTAGAAGTCTGCCCAGCACTGTTCTTGTACTAAAAATTCTGAAGCTAACGTCGAAGCCCCTTAAAATTTACACTCCAGCCCATCCCTATCTATTCAGTCATGATCAGGGCGTAGACCGTAGAAGTCTGCCCAGCTCCCATTTTGTTTCCCAGTTACTGGCATCGCCACCCAATCTCCGCTAAGATTTTGTGGAACCATTCCTTCTAAACAGGCTTCCTTTGTGTTTATCCCACTCACGTTTGAATTCCATTACCGATTTCAGCTTATATTCTGTAGTATCAGCTGAAACCCGACTGAGTGAGTCTGAACCTGAGCTTAATGACAATCGGGTTATTACTGAGCAGTTGTGGTCACGAAATATTCAGTGCCAGTATCTGGATAGGGGTAGGGCTGAACATCTGGATAGGGTGGCAAATGCCACAGATAGTGGTGATAAAGAGCCCACAGACAGCTAACCAGAAAAGGTGAGGCAGCAGCCGCTTCACTGCTTCGGTTGTCCTAATTTTATCCAGATGGTTGTCTGGTTAGTGGACTCAATATTGCTGCATTGACCACCCTCACTCTGACTGTAGCTAGTGCTGAAACAGTCTGTTAGGATATATCAAACAGGGGCTAACGTTTTCTTGCCAGTTGTACCTGTAAATGTTCAGAGTAGCAGCATAAACACGTGTAAGTGTGCACAGTGGATCACTATATAGAAAAGGAGGGAATCCAAATAAAGCTAAACTTAAATGAGCTCATAACTGCTCTGAGCTTTGACAGCAGCTTTAGAGGTTGGGAAGCTAGACCAATGCCGGGAAGACTTCTATGGTCTGGGTCCCATAAAAGACAAGACCAGACCCAGGCTGGAATGGGCTTCAACAAAGCCAGTTGTTGGAAGTAGGACAGGTGCCGGGCACACATCTACGGTCTGTGCCCTAAAATTTGTAGGGAGAGATGGAGATTAATTTTACCAGTGTTTAATCATGAAGAAGTGGAACCTGTGCAGACTTGGGGGGGGAGAGATATACCACCTTTTGGGGTTACAAGCAAAGTGGTTTACATATTACATTCAGGTGCTTATTTTGTACCTGAGGCAATGGAGGGTTAAGTGACTTGCCCAAGGTCACAAGGAACTGCAGTGGGAATCAAACCCAGTTCCCCAGGATCAAAGTCTGCTGCACTAACCACTAGGCTACTCCACTACTAGCAACATTCTGTGTAGAACCTTAAATAGCAGCAACATTCCATGTTCCACTGCACTAACCACTAGGCTACTCCTCCACTCCTTATTCTTTGGGGTTCTACCTGGAATGTTGCTACTCTTTGATTGTGTCTGGAATCTTGTTAATAGGACTTGATTATAATCAAAAGCAGTTTACATAGTATATACAGGTCCTTATGTACCTGGAGCAGTGGAGGGTTAAGTGACTTGCCCAAGGTCACAAGGAGCTGCAGTGAGAATAAAACCCAGTTCCCCAGGATCAAAGTTCACTGCACTAACCACTAGGCCACTCCTCTACTCTGTTGGGCAGACTGGATGGACAGTGCCGACATTTACTACATTACTATGCTACATTTGCAAGTACATACCAGATATATACCTAACCACTATTTTATGGCTACACACATGTGTCCAATAGCACACAGTGTGCAGATTGGTAGAGTTTGGGCAGAAGGTGGGTGTATAATTGATAGAATACTCAAGTTATGTGCATATCTCCAGCATTTCGGCAGAATCACTTCCTCTTTCTCTATAGCTGGAGTTAAGAGCCCTGTACCCATGTGAATGTGCAGATACATCTGGATACACTGGTCTTCTAGAAAGGAAGGCAGGGGATTAGGGATGGGATCTGGTTTGCAATGACATATCCCATGCCATTAGCAAATAAAAAGGATCAGAAAAACAGGACACTTTTGTGGCGTTTTTGTTTGCCGATAATAGTGGGCACTCTGCACACTCAATGACATTCCTCCCATAACAAGGAAATGGCCAAGGAAACCCAAATAGAACATCAAATCCCATTAATGACATAAAACAAAATTTTCTTGCTGCCCATCCTTCTTTCTTTTCTAGAATATTTGCCAATCAGGTGCTCTCTGAGTGCACAGTGGTAGAGTTACCCCTATAATGCATAGTTGCTGCCAAATACCCCAGTCAATGTCACTTATCCCTATTAGCAGATACTGCTCATATCCGGAAAGGGATGCTGAGTGTCATCATTAGTTGGTGAAAACTCACAGCCCCTTGAAAAAGGTGACATGACCATCTGAACTCTGGGCCCACTTGAAATGTAAAGCAAGCTATCACAATCCATCTGTGATGTCTTGGAAGCTAGAGCATGAATGTTGTGATGCTGAAGGATTTCATGTGTGGAGATTTTAAGTTCTCTTGTTGAGAAAACTGTTCTGAATTAACTCTCTTTAAACTCTTTTAGAACGCACCTACCGATGTTACACACATGTTGCTCTGCACCTCAGCCACAGAATTGCTGGTAAAGCCAACATCTCTGTACTCAATGTGATGGCAAATTCAAGATTTGTTGGCTCCTGATAGCAACATGTTATTTACTATAAGCAGGGCTGTGGAGTCAATACACTGAACCTTCAACTCTGACTCTTCTAATTTTTTACTGTCTGACTCGGACTCTGAAACTATATAGTAAATGTAAGAGAAATGTGATCAATTACAGAAACATAGGATGTTTCTTTGTGTGCACAATTAGGGTTTAATAGTCCACAAGATGTCTAGATATGAAGTTTGAACAAAGAAAATGAACAAAAAAATGCTGTTAATGAAAATATGCAAAGATTTTATTTTGAAGCTGGAGTCAGAATTGGTATGTTTGTACTGACTCTCACTCCAGCTCCACCCAGAATTGCTTCTGACTCTGATTCCAACTCCACAGTCCTGACTGCTAGTGAATTAGAAGAACCCCCGAGGATGAGCTTCAGGTTTAGACACTGGGGTGGTCTACCACAGTCACCCAATGTGCCTCTCTGTCCCAAAGTGAGCCATCACGTATGCCATGCCAACCTTCACTTACACGTGAGCTGCAACTGGATGAAACGAGCCAGCTGAAATGAAAGCTGCCCTATCACTGATAAAGAAGATCATAGTTTGCTTTCTGGCATTGGTTTTCCTTTAAGCAATGATGTCATGGTTTGATCCTTTCATGGGGCAAGAGTTAAATGGTGTCATTCATAATTGTAATTGCATTTCCCACTATTTGATATCTTTTGTATGCAGAAACCCACATACAGAAGAAAAGAACATGATAAGCTGGGAGTCTAAACAATACACTACTTCCCTGAGGGGCCCTAAGCTGGGGTAAACAGTGACCTGCGGCAGTCTGGATGTGTGTGTTTTTTTTACCACAGCTTTGAAAAGGGGCTTTTTTTAGAGGGGCAGTAAATGGCTGTACATTAAAATTAAAAATAGTGCACGGTTATTTACTGCCTGAGCTCGTGCCGCCACCCATTGATCGAGCGGTAAGGGCTCACATGGTAATTGGTTAGCATGCGCTAATGTGGCCGCACTGCCGATTATCACTGGGAACACCCCCTGCGGTAAAAATATTTTTAACCACTGGAAACAGCACACACCAACTTCGAAATTACTGTCGGGTGCCTGCACTACCTGTGTGATAGTGTCGATTTGCCGCATGCCACCCGTGTGGTAACCCTACAGCAGCTTAATAAAAGGGACCCTGAATGATAATATTCTGGGATCCTCAGGAGTCCTTCTTAGCCGAGGTCTAGAACATCCTCCTTTGAACTCTTCCCTGTCTCCCAGTGCTAAAATTGGCACCAGTTCAGCTTCCACTTGTCCAACCAGTCCATGAGGCCTGAGTGCGCCATCTACAGATACTGATATACTAACCACCCTTCAGTGCACTGTAATACACAGAAAGAATGGACACAGTTCTATACATTGATACAGATAGGAGCCAACTCTGTGGGTGCTTGAGCATCCCCAATATTGAGAAAATTCCTTATATGTGTCCAGGGAGGGATTACTTCCATTGTGCTTAGCACCCTCAATAATTTTGAAAAGTTGACTCCTATGGCACCTATCCATGTACCAGCATTTATCACCTGGGCAGCCGGCAACCTACGGGCAGTTACCCAGGTTCTGTGAATATTCAACGGTGATACCCAGGTAGCTTAGCTGGTTAACATAATCAGTCTCAAAGTGCTACTATGATAAGTGTAGTTTCTCCCAATTCAAACCTTGTTTCTTTAGGTAGAAAGGATCTTCAGAGGTGAACTTCCTTAAAAGACAAGTCTCTTATATGTATATAGGAAGTAGGTGATACACCCGGTTCTTCATCGGTCCATAATCTAATATTTTTTTCTTATTATTATTTTCTTTTATCTTTTTAAAATATAACTTTTTAATATCTTTTTCAAATATAACTTTACTTTAAAAAATGTATAATAATAATAAGAAAAAATATTATATTATGGACCGATGAAGAACCAGGCGTATCACCTACTTCCTTGTCTCTTAAGGAAGTTCACCTCTGATGGTCCTTACTACCTAAAGAAACAAGGTTTGAATTGAGAGAAACTACACTTATCATAGTAGCACTTTGTCACATATTTAGTGCTGTAGTTGTGAAAAAATATATACATTTAAGTTTGATAGTTAGTAACATAATCAGTTTTCCAGGTACCACCTCTGAATTTCAGCAGTGCCTGGGTAACTCCTGCTCTGCCCCGACTCCAACCCTGGACTGCCCGGCACTCACCAGGTACTGCCTTGCAGTCTCACTGTATATTTAAGCGCCACTATCAGTGACCACTTGGTCAGCCTTGCGTACCTGGTTATGTCTCATTGAATTTTGAACCCTATTTCTTTTCAAACAAAGCATATCTCTGCTTAAGCTACCTGAACTTAAATACAATTTATATGTATTGTTTTAGAAAGATGGTGGTTGTGTCGGTGATGAAATTTTGGCACCCCTTGGTATACAAAAACTGGTAAGACTCCTTTTTCATGTCCTGTTTTTCTGTATATTATGTAATCAAGGGTTAAAACCTGGATTGAATTTACATTGGGGATCAGCCATTGAGTGCTGTCTCTTTAAGGGGCTAATTTCCAAGACACTCCAAATCAGAAAATGAGGAAAATTCAGCAAAAAGGATAATCAAAATCAATGAAACAGCTGAAATATTTACCTAGCAGCACTATGACCACTTCATTACAAATATATAAGAGGAAGAAAAAGGCCCGGTCCCATGTCGGCGTCTACTCCTTCTGCTGGAGCCGACACTTCGGTGCAGGACAGCAGCGTAGACGGGGCTTCCCTCAGCCCCGTTGAGCGTACGGCGCCCCCACAACCCGGAAGGGAGAACTTCCCAGCAAGCCCTGCTGCCTCGGCCCACGAAGGAGATCGAGAGGAGCAGGGTTTGCGGGTGAGGAGAACTGGAGCTGGAAGCCTGGAGGAACCAGAGTTAACGGCTGCTCCTGTTGTCTCATTGAAGACTGTGAGTATCCTGGAACAAGCTTCCAAAGCCCCCCTACCGGCTTGTATTATGGGAGAGATAGAGAAACCTGCCGTAGTGACTTTGGAGTCACTTTGGGACTTGACTTCAAAGACCCAATCTGCACTACAAAATTTAATGCTAAGAAATATGGAGACAATAAAGGCTTTGTCAGAGACTGCGCTGATTCAGTTAAAATCTTGTGAAAGCCAAGCATCTGAAGTTAAAAAAAACTGCCTGAAAGACTGAAGAAAGCTGAACTTATGGATCAAATTTTGATAAAAGATAAGAATTTTACCTTGAGGCGCTTGGAATACCTGGAGAACCAATCAAAGAGATTGACATTGCGATTTAATTTTCCGAGGTCCCCATTGGTTCCTCCAACGCAGATGGTTAAAAAATATCTAATGGAAGTTCTAGGCATGCCTGAGAATTCATTGCCCCCGTTAACTAGAGCTTATTATTTACAGACTGATGTTAGAACATCAGCGGACCTACAAGGGCAAGGTGCAATGAATCTCACCGCATTCCTAGAGTCATCTCTTGAGGTTATAACACAGAAAACTACATTGCTAGTAACCTTTGCGTTGGAAATGGACACAGATGCAGTCCTTAGACTCTCGTTAAGACATTATTTATGGGATCAAAAGTGAGAGTTTTCCCGGATTTATCCAGGGAAACTCAAAAAAGACGCAAAATGTTTCTGTTGCTGCGCCCAAGAGCTTTGGCAATTGGGGCAAATTTTCTTTTGAGATTTCCATGTATTTGTAGATTAATTTTGCAGTCTAAACAATATCAGTTTTTTGACCCAAAACAATTGGAAGATTTTCTTAAAAGCAGAGAAGAGGTCAATGTACAAGTCTAGTCACTTATGCAACGCTGTATAGCAGGCTTTGAGTAACCCACCTGGGAATGTAACTACCCATTTGATTTAAACTTTGTGAAATGTTTATTTAAGCAAAGGTATTTTCTAAATCTTTCTTGGATCATTTCTACAATTATTGTGGTCGTTAGTAAGGAATACTAGTATAATGAATATTATTTCTCTGTATTGAATGTTTTATTGTTTCTTTTTGTGTATTATCACTCATAAATATTATGTTTGGTAAAAGCTTAAATAAAGAATGTAAAAAAAAAAAGAGGAAGAAAAAGACCTCTAAAGTCTGCCCTAACACTTCTTAGCAGTAATGTGTCAGCATAGACTCCTTTGCTAACTTTGTTCGTAAAATACCTCCTCAATATTTTAAATAATAAATGTGCACAAAAATATCATTATAGCTTGAAAAGCACATGTACAAAACTTGGTAATCACATGTACAGAAAGCAGGCACTTAACTTAAATATGAAGGTCCCGATGGGTTTCCCCGTTTCACTAAGGGGCTGTAATCCATTGGGTTGGTCGTGAGCCCTTGGGCCCTGGCCGAGGCCAGCAGGGCGCCGACCCAGGCCAAGGGGAGACCGACCCACCACCGCACACCCCAGCTACACAATACCCCTTAAGCTACCCCTCCCCACAGTCCCTCAGGAAGAAGGGAAATAGGCATACAGGCAGGCCTCGCGGCCAAACTGGAACCCACGCACACAGAGCCACTCGTGCGAGCCTCACGGCTGAACTGGAACCCAATCACACACAGGTAGGGGTGAAAGAACCCAGAGGGCCCCAAGATGCCCGACACGCGCTGAACACCAGCAATAGGGCAGAGGGGGAAACAAAGGACCAGAGTGGGCCACGCCCACCCAGGGGACTAGCGCAGGACAGGGGAACTAACACAGCAACCCCCCCCCCCCACCAGGGTAGGAGCCCCAGGCAGAAGCCAGAGGAACCAGACACAAAAGGAAGGCAGAAAGCCTTTGCCTCGAACCCACTGTAGACAGAGGCACACAGAACACAAAGGGTTAAGCTTGTAGAGCCAGCAGAGAGAGAGTGCCATAAATCAACAAACAATCAGAGAGAATGCTTCCCCTCCCGAGAGGGAGCGGGCCCATCCAACAAACACACTGGCAGAGGCAGGAATACAATACACACAGTACACAAAGGGTTAAACTCACTGAGCCAGCAGGCCGGGACACTGGGAAGAGAAATCCTTAAAACAAACAAACAAAGGAGAATGCTCTCACTCAGCCCAGAACCCTGGAGGCTGAGCAATGCCCAGCCCCCACTAAACAAACAAGCAGCTGACCCTGATTACAGAGCTATGCACACACACACAGCAGCAGCTAACCCAGAGGGAAGGAAAAGAATACTCTAATACAACACAGATCCCTGACAGAACCTAGAGCACGTTCTGAGAGAAAGCTATCAGGCTTTCCTGTTACCACCAAGTAAGTAACGCAAAAGCAGAGAAACTCTTCAGCTGCAGGCTAAAGTACTATCCCCTGACGTCAGCACAACCCCTGGCAACCAATCAGAAGAGACGTCCCCCCCTCCCCCTCAGCCAAACCGGCAGAATCATAACAGGGGCCCTTTTACAGAGCGTTGGTAAGCCCAACGCGGGCTTACTGCTCGCTCTTTCAGGACTACCGCTGGCAGTAGTCCCGCCTCAAGAAAAAGAAAACCCCAGGAAATGGCTTACATGGCGATAACTTGGCATGCTGCCCAGTTACCGCCGGGTTAGTGCAGCAGCCCTTATCGATGGCAGCAAACATTCTCTTACTGCATGGCCATGTGTGCCTGGGGTCTGTTTGCCCACTGCAGTAAAAAGGGCCCTGGTGCGCAGGAAAAATGGCCCCTGCCGCCAGCGCAGGGCCCTTTTTCCCACAGCTTGCTCTTTGATTGACAAAAGTATCCTTCCTCTTCCTCAAAAAATTAAGAAGTGCGATCCACAACAACTTCTCTGGCCCCCATTACTAAAGCAGAAGAACTCCCTCCCCCTCTGTAAAATTGATGGTTTTGCAAAAGGGTTAGTTTGAAAACAATAATAATTATAAAATTTAAAAAAAAATTCTATGGCCAAGAAAGCACAGACTGTGGGACGAGAACTGAATAAAATGGGACACAGTGTATCCGCCCGGCTGGTCGCGCCTCTCTCGCAGGTGGTGTTGGTGAAGATAAAAACGGTAATGGATTCAAACATGTGTGGCATAAACACAAAGGAATCTTGTTTTGAAGGAATGGTTCCGTGGAATCTTAGCGGAGATTGAGTGGCAACGCCGGTAATTGGGAAACAAAATGGGAGCTGGGCAGACTTCTACGGTCTATGCCCTGATTGTGACTGAATAGATAGGGATGGGCTGGAGTGTAAATTTTAAGGGGCTTCGACGTTAGCTTCAGAACTTAGTACAAGAACAGTGCTGGGCAGACTTCTACGGTCTGTGCCCTGAGAAAGGCAAGGACAAATCAAACTCGGGTATAAAGTATCACATACCATGTATGATGAGTTTATCTTGTTGGGCAGACTGGATGGACCAATCAGGTCTTTATCTGCTGTCATTTACTATGTTACGTTTTGGGGTTCTACATGGAGTGTTGCTACTAATTGGGATTCCAAAATCTTGTAACTCTTTAGGATTCTGGAATATTCAGAACTTTTAGTACAGGAACAGTGCTGGGCAGACTTCTACGGTCTACGCCCTAATCAAGACTGAATAGATATGGGGTTTCGACATTAGCTTCAGAACCTTTAGTACAAGAACAGTGCTGGGCAGACTTCTACATTCTGTGCCCTGAGAATGGCAAGGACAAATCAAACTCGGGTATACATATAAAGTATTACATACCATGTAAAATGAGTTTGTAAAAAAAGTGTTTTGCTAACATAGGGTTAATCATTCTTACTATTTCTAAATTAAATGTAGATTCTTAGGCCTCTCTGAACTGTAGATTCTGTGACCTTGTGTACATGAGTTATAGAATGGGATGTGCCTAGATAACTTGCTTGAGAACCAGACAAGTTGACTCCCAATAGTCTAGAAATGTAACATGTTAGAAAATATGAAAGTGTTGACAGACAAACAGGCAACAAGCTTTCATTGTATTCCTGCACATAGAAAATGTATAAGAGACACAGGGAGGATTTTTAGAGTCAGACAACCTTCTGACTGCAGTTGGATCTGTCTCCTTGCAAGTAAATAAAGCCTAACTTGGTTTAATGATATTCGTGAGTATGTTAATTAAAATTCTTTTAACAGTTTGGGGGCTCTGGCCGGGAACCAATATCTCTTTCCCTGTGTCAGGTTCGGAGTTGTGTGCACTTGGATTTTGAATAAATCCTTTTAAATCAAAGTCCCCCGGGCTAAAGATTGCCTGTCAATAGGGCCAGATCTTCTGACACTTTGAAGAGTGACGGTTTTTTGTGTATCACGAATCTCATGGGACCAACTTAGGTACTGTGATGTCTTGTTTGTCTTTTGAATTAGTGTGTCTTTTAAATTGGTAACTGAAATTTGGAGCGAGGACTCGTGTCTTATAGTTTAAGGGAAGTCTACGGTCTGGGACCCGCTCGCTGAGGAGCGCGGACTCCCTTTGTCTGAGACTGCTAGAGAAGTCCACGGTCTGGGACCCACTCGATGAGGAGTGCGGGCTCTTGTTATTGCTATCTCAGACTGCTATAGAGTGAAAAAGAAGTCCGTGGTCTGGGACCCACTCAAAGGCCTTAGTGTACACAATAAAAGAGTGACATAATCATGGGAAATTTGTGTTGTAAGATAGGGTGCTGTTCGTGTCTTTGTTGTTGTTTTACAAGATCCTCGAGGCAAGGGATTCTCTGTGGAGATCCTAAGTTTATGCATAAACGTAATCCAGATACTGTGTGTATTTAAAGAAATGGAAAAAGAAGTTTGGATTTGATAGGAAATTAACTGTTGCATCATGTTAGAAGTTATTACAAGATATACAAAATTATGAGATCACTAACCCTAAGACTGTTTCCTACAATCTTAAAAGGGAAACAGATAAACAATTGAAGACATGTCATTTTTCTTTTTTTACAACAGAAGAGCTATATATTCTATAGCAAACAGTGCACTGTGCTTGAGTTTTTTTTTTACTCATTTTTACTTTTGTTTACCACTGTCCCTGTTTTATCAAAAGCTTTGTATATGCAGCACCTGAATTTCATTGCTGGAGATAATGTTGTTTATTTTTCTTCAATCTGTTTGTTAAAAAAGGTATGTCACTTATTCCTATGATGTTGACAATTCATGCTTTTCTTTAATTCTTATCAGTATAGTATTACTAAGTTTAAATACTTTGCATTCCATAATTAGAGGTTCTCTTCCTTCAGAGAGAAAGGAGAAGGAAAAAAACCTCCCGTCAGGAATGCAGCCTTGATAGGATTTTTTTTTTCCTACAGCTGATTCTGCCACGCTATGTTGAATTTCAATTGTGTGATTTACTGAAAGGTGCATGACGGCATTTTTTTTTTTGAGGTTTATATGGGAAAGAAGAAAATAAATAGGAACTATTTAGCTGAGTTTTTTTGGATTGTGTAGTTATTACAATTTTTATATACCTTGTATACCAGGATTTTGTGCTGTCCCAGTGCCTTTCTAGGCAACTGCCTGGGTTGCCTCACTCTGTTTAAATTGTTGCTTTTTCCCTTATTACATTGGATTTAAATTTGTATTCTTATAGCTCACTTTTCTGCGCTTGGGCTCAAAAGCATGTTGCATCTGCTGTAGTTTTATTGTGAGCTTTATAACAAAATAGGAATTTAGGGACTTATGCCACTCATATTACTGATTATGGGGAGAGTGGCAAAGTAAAAGTCCCCATTCAAACAGGGTCAGAATGATATCATGTTCATTTACCGACCATAGTCCCTAAAGGATATAAAGAACATCACAGAAGGTATCCCACACCCCAAAAGTTAAATCATTGGATTTTAAAACTCGGATTTGTAACTTATGGGGTGGAAACAGAAAGAGCTCTTAGGCAAATTCTTGGCCTGATTGGTGCCTTATCGGTGGAGATTGGCAACCCACAGATGGCAACAACAGACCACTGAAGTGTGATAACGCTGTCCATGCCCAAGCATTATTTACTGTCTCATTGGCTTGTGTTAGAACTAAAATTTATATCAAGGACCATGTCTTGCCTCCGATAACCCTCATGGTCAAGCAATTATTAAAGACATTTATTAAAGGAAGAATAATAGAAGTTTTTCAGCCTGCACATGGTAAACACACTATCCTGCTTATAATCGAAATAGAAAAACGCCTATATTGTGACCCAAATCGGGAGATAGACGTTTATCTCACAAAAACGAATAAAGCGGTATAATCGAAAGCCGAATTTGGACGTTTTCAACTGCACTCCGTCGCGGATGTGGACAAAGTTGATGGGGGCGTGTCGAAGGCGTGGTGAAGGCGGAACTGGGGCGTGGTTATCGGGCAATCAGAGATGGGCGCCTTTCGCCGATAATGGAAAAAAATATGCGTTTTTAGCGAGAATTTAGGGCACTTTTCTGGACCCTGTTTTTCCACGAATAAGGCCCCAAAAAGAGCCCTAAAAGACCAGATGACCACTGGAGGGAATCGGGGATGACCTCCCCTGACTCCCCCAGTGGTCACAAACCCCCTCCCACCACAAAATATGCCGTTTCACAACTTTTTATTTTCACCCTCAAATGTCATACCCACCTCCCTGGCAGCAGTATGCAGGTCACTGGAGCAGTTATTAGGGGGTGCAGTGGACTTCAGGCAGGTGGACCGAGGCCCATCCCCCCCACCTGTTACACTTGTGCTGGTAAATGGGAGCCAAACCGCCCCCCAAACCCACTGTACCCACATGTAGGTGCCCCCCTTCACCCCTTAGGGCTATAGTAATGGTGTAGACTTGTGGGCAGTGGGTTTTGAGGGGGATTTGGGGGGTTCAACACCCAAGGGTAGGGTGCTATGCACCTGGGAGCTGTTTTACCTTTTTTTTTTTTGTAAAAGTGCCCCCTAGGGTGCCCGGTTAGTGTCCTGGCATGTGAGGGGGACCATATTATTCGTGCACTACGAATCCTGGCCCCTCCCACGAATAAATGTCTTGGAGTTATTCGTTTTTGAGCTGGGCGCTTTCGGTTTCCATTATCACTGAAAAACAAAAACGCCCAGCTCAAAAAAAGATAAACGTCCATGTTTTTCAAAAATACGCTTCGGTCCGCCCCTTCATTTACCCGTTCTCGGAGATAAACGCCCATGGAGATAGACGTTTCCATTCGATTATGCCCCTTTATGTGTAATTGTATCCAATGCATAGTCTGGATCCAATTACAAATGGCCCATCCTCTGTGAGTAGGGTACAGTTTGAAATTGTATTGGGATACAAAAGATTTTTGCATAGCTCATGTACGGTTGCCTGACAGAATCAGCTCTCTATTTTTCAATCATAGGCAGTCTATCTCCATGTGTAATTAAGCAGAAGAGAGAGAACTTTTTCCTCTCCTCTCTTCTGGGCACGGAAACAGACGTGGAGGGGCATAATTGAAAGATCGTCCAAGTACGAATTAGGACGTTCTTACAAAAACGTCCAAAAATAGACATGTATAATCGGAAAATAGTGTGGGCGTTTTTCGATAATCGATTATCCCTGTAGGAAAACAATCAAATGAGGAGCGCATAAGCGTGACTAAATTGGGCGCCCTAACACGGTCGATTATTGCAGGTGCAAACGACCAAATCAGAAAGTGTGTAAAAGAATGTACATAGGTGTACCGCAAGTACAGTACATGTTGTTCTGGCCATCCAGGTACGGGAAAATATGAGGAACGCATATATGCGTCAACTACAGAAAATTCATGCTGCTGCTGCACCCATATTTTCCTCATATGTGCCCATCTGCATGTCTGGACCTGCATGCACTGTACACCTACTGAACATGCAGCTATATGCATATTGTGTACATGTGAAAAGGGTCGGGTGAGGTGCGTCATACTCATCTATATAAGGCACGTTCCGCACACATAACCAGGCATGTGCACGTCAAAGACGTCTATGCTTACGACGGCGTCCACGTGCTGATAGGGCCATATATGGGATGGTCATCCATATATGGAGCTGTGCATGAAACGACGTCCCTCACGCAAGGTCGTCTATATAAGGCACTTGTTTTCCAACACGTGGAAAAATGGCGCAGCGATGGGAGCCGAACTTCGGGCAGGAGGAGAGCCTGCTGCTCGTGTGCCTGTGCCTAAGGCACCGGCATAGGCTTTTTGTTCAGTACCACCACCTGCCCCCCAGGCTCCAAGCCATGCGAGCCTAGTCCCGTATTAGGGACAGGCTTGAAAGGTAAGGTTATGGCCCACCCCCCCTCCTGTACCTACACATATAACAGCTCCGTCATCAATGTTACCACCAGTAACTGGAGTATGCATGCAAGGATAATGAGTAATATAGGAATATGCACAATATCACTAATAAAATGTATGTTATTGAAAGGACGACCATTCCCACATCCCTACATACAAGAATGTATTTCGTTATTTATGTATATCTTGCCTGTGAACGCCACATTTCCAATCCCTCTTTGCAGCCTCTATGTGGCTTACAACACATCCGAATAGTGGAAACATGATACCAATTAAACATATACCATACTTTATAACATGGTAATGATAACACATATAAAGTAGTGTTACAAGCATACATTATAATGCATACAAACGGTACTTTCTGGCCTCATGGCCACCTCTATGGCATCATCTGCATAGGAACCAACTCGGTGGCTGCTGTGGGTGCTTGAGCACCCCCAATATAAAAGAAATGCCTTGTATGTATGGAGGGAGGGAGGGAGGGAGGGAGGGAGGGGTAATCTCCATTGGGGGTTGCACCCCCCAAAATAGTAAAAAGGTGGCTCCTATGTATGATTCAGTACCAATGGAGGTGGTCCCCCCCCCCCAAACACTGTTGACCCTCTCTCTCTGCTATTTGAATAACAAATCAATGTGTGCAGAGGACAAAAAGGACCATCCCCTCCTGACCCCTGCTCTACAAACTTATATCTTACAGACGCTTCGGAGTGCATCGGGACCTGGAGTCCCTGAGGAGGCGCTTCCGCCTTGTGCGGCGGGAGAGGCCCGACCTCATCCGGGCAGTGCGACGGCACCTCAGGGCTCGCCATAAGTATTCAAAAACAGGACACCTGTACTGATTTGTAAATATATTTATTGATTAATGCAAACGTCCTGTACAATATGTGGCTAATAGCCAACTAATAAGTAATAACATATTTATTGGTGCCAGATCAAGGATGCAGGTTGCAGGTGCCCTCCCATGACTGTGGCTGCAACTTCCATCGACCATCCCCCCCCCCCCCCCCCCCCCCCTATGAATGAGATGACATGCCTCACTTTAGTCTCCCCCTTTCTGGGGTGGGTGGATAGTGTGTCCTGGTAGACCTGCCTGAGGCCCTACTTTTACTGGATGTCATGGCCTCCCTCACATAAAAGTAATGTGCTAAACACCCTTCCCACTGACCCCCCCCCTAAAAACAACAAAAACACGTCACCAAACCCTCGTCGCATCTCACAATGCAAACATGCTGCTCCCCAATGAGTGTGATCTGCCAACATGTCCTGTGTGGTTTTTTTCAGTGCAGCTTCCAGGGTTCCCTGTCATGTCATCTGATGCATCTCAGTCCCCCATGGGTATAGGCCACGCCTCCTCACACCTTCCCCCATCCCCTGGCTCAGGTCACCCAGCTACAGCACTATGCAAGCCATGTTGCATGTGCTCATTTCATCCATACTCTGTTTACATACACAGGGCTCCATCACCAGCAGGAGGAGCAGGCAGACGAGGAGGGCCACCTGCAGGAGGAGGAGCCAGCCCAGGAGGAGGAGGAGGAGGCAGGCCAGGAGGGGCACCTGGATGAGGAGGAGGAGGAGGAGGAGCAGCCAGGCCAGGAGGTGGGCCACCAGGAGGAGGAGGAGGAGGACTCGGAGGAGGGGGTCCTCATCATTGATGAGGACATTCATGAGGACCCCTCCCCACCTGCAGCTCCGTATGAGACATCTCCCTCCCCTCAGCCATCTCCATCCCCTGAGGCACCTCCATCGCCTCAGGCAGCGCCATCGCCTGGCCTACCTCCATCCCCTGGGCCATCATCTATGTCCCCTGGCCCACCTCCAGCCCTTGGCCCTGCAATAGTTGTGCGGCTCCTGCAGCAGCTTGTAGATGGCCAGAACCAGCTGCTGCAGCACCTGGTAGATGGCCAGAACCAGCTGCTGCAGGAGCTAAGACTCATACGGCAGGGTAATGAGCAGCTGCAGGGCCCACTCAGGGTGGTGCTGCTGCTGCTCATTACCCTGCTACAAAGGGCCTTGAGTAGAGGCCCTGGCCACCTGTCCTAGACGGGGGGGAGGGGGGGGAGGGAGGGGAGGGGGTGACAGTGTGTATTTTGGGGGGGGTTGTTGGGTGGGTGGGAGGGGTATTTGTATGTTGGGGGGGAGGAAATGTTGGAGGGGGGGTTGGGAGGGATATGTAGGGGTGTTGGGGAATTTTTGTGGGGGTTTTGGGGGAGTTTTGTGGGGGGGGGATTTGTAGGGATGGGTGTGGGGGGTAATATGTTGGGGTCTGAAGATAAAGATTTTTTTTCACATTTTAACTAACAGTGTGTGCGTTGTGCATTACATATAACCACATGGTGCTGTTGATGTGAGAGGAGGCAGCAATATGCATTGCATGAAATGTGAAGTGTGAATTTGAAAGCTGATGCATGTCTGTGATAATGGTGCCCATACAGAAGCCCACCTGTTCATTCCAACCTCCATGGCCCTATGTGCAGGGTTGGGGCGCGGAGGCTTGATGGCTATTTACTGTTGAGAGACACAAATGGCCACCCAGCCTCTCTCCCTCCCCCTTACCATACAGCCCCACAGCACAGAGTGTTATTTATAATAGATTTGTTGTCTAGCACTTGTGATCTGCCAAGTACACTCTTGCACATAACCCTAGGTAGCACATACATGATGTGTCCTCAGTGTGATCACCAGACACCCTTACCCACAAGCATACCAAATTGGTGGTGGTGGTGGGGGGGCCCCACCAAGGACCTACAAGCAGCTGCCTCATCTTTTCACATTCTATGCATCTGCAATGGTATATAGTGCTGAGGAGAAAAGGGAAAACAATGGCAAAACCATTAGATGGAGGCTTACTGCATCACAGTTGCAATATAATACAAGAGTTACAGAAGGCCACAAATAAATATGGTGTTCAGTCACACTTTCTTTTAGTAGGAGGTCAAGGTGACCTACTTTCCAAGTCTTACCTGTCCCAGGAGCAGTGTAAGTTTGTACCTGAGCCAATAGAAGGGTAAGTGGCTTGCTCTAGATCACAAGTGGGAATTGAACCGGCCACCTTGTGATTAGAAGACTGGTGATCTAACCACTAGGCCACAGCAGCCATCAGGTTGTAGCCACCTGCAGGTACTTTGGGTTGCGACCTGTACACAGAACCCTCTCCCTCACCACCACGTCTTAAGGCCTCAGTGGCAGTACCTGTAGCCACCTTGAGCATTTTTTCCAGGCTACCAATTGTGACAAAATGTTCTTGTTCCCTACCTATGGAGGAATTTAAGAAGGTGTTCCATAATGTGCTAAACACATCCATTGCATATATCATTCCCCCTCCCCCTCCTATGCAGCTTCAGAATGGGTGGGCACTGCATAAATGGGGACTGGGGTTCACCACATAAACAAGGAAGATGGAACCTACCGGGAACCAATACAGCAGCTCCAACATCTGGCCCACACCACTGAGGACCTGCCAACCCCACAGTACAGTGCACAGGAACCTGGTGAAAAGACAGCCAGCTACTCCAGACTACATACAGTGAATGCACACTCCTTGACTATGAGCGCAAAGAGAAGAGATGGCAGACAAATGAGAGCTTACCATGAACGTCTGTTTCAAGACTGTGTAGTGCGCCTTTTATCTTCTGGAACATTAGCTGCACATCTCCCTCATTGAAATGACCCTTACCGAGGGGTGCTTGATTTGGGGCGAGTGTAGCAAATTCGTCGCCCCCACAGACTGCCTGCTACAACCAGGCAGAGAGAATGGGAGAAAGGAAGGGAGCATCAGGGGATGTGGAAGAGAGGAAACGGAAGGCGTGGTGGCTGAGGGCCAGCAATAATCCCCCCCCCCCCCTAAATACACAGGTGTACCCAAGCATACATTGCTAAACACAAACCTTATTATAAGTGAGGGTAAAACCCTGTAAATGATTATTACGAACAACCGGCAAGGTCCCAGTGCAGGAAATGGCAGGTTAAATGGCAATGAAGAAAGGGAAGGCAGGTGGAGACGCCCATACTTATCTACTCATAATCAAAATCATGTGCTCCTAATCGCTATCTCAGCTGGGCACGCTTAGGAATTATGTGTATAATTGAAAAACAAATGCCCATATCAGAAACGCCTATTCCCCTGTCTCAATGGGCGTTCTTGGCGACTATATAAACGCCCACTTCGTATTTTCGAAAACCCCATTGGTAGAATGCCGCCGCGTCAGCCCCTAACCCGGAAGGGTAATTTTTCCGAAGGTGAGGTGGAGCTCCTGGTGCAGGAGATACAACAACGGCACCGGAGTCTGTTTGCTCCCACAAGGCAGAGGCTGGCTGCAACCACGAAGCAGCGGGAATGGGAGGCAGTACGGGACAGCCTGAATGCTGTGTACCATTCTGGGAGAGACGTGGAGGATTGCAAGAGAAAGTGGTGGAAGCTGAGGAGGGATGTCAGGAGGAAGGCGGGGGCCAATCCCCCAGGACATGACACAGCCTACCCCAGGAGGGCATCCACGGGATTGGCTCCCTCGACACCTCGGCCCAGGCTGAGGGCTGAGGACTCAGGTAGGTTTTTCATTATGCAGTTGGGGTATCTGTTGTGCTGCAGTACACTTGTGTTATAGAAGTTGGGGCCAGGGGGAGGGAGGTGAGGAGTGGGGGGCAGGAGGAGGGAGGTGGGGGGGAGTGTCTCTGGCTGTCTTTATGTACATTAACAGGCCACCTTTATGATGCTGTTGTGACCTGGTAACCCCTACTCTGTACCCTTACTCCCTAACCCTACCGTTGTCATTGGGTTTCCTCTTACTTGTCCTGTGTGCGCATCTTAATTTAATTGTAAGCTCTATTTGAGTAGTGGTAGTGTTCATGTGTGTTATAGGAGCAGACTCGGTGGGTGCTGTGGGTGTGTGAGCACCCCAATATTGAGGAAAGATCATGTAGCTGTGCAGGGAGGAGTTTTGTGCACTGGGCTTAGCACCCCCAATAATACTTTACAGTTGGTTCCTATGGGTGTGTGTAGGTTACTACTGTGGCACAACTTTGAGGGCCTTCCTTCCCTACTACTTTCTCCTATTTTCCTATCAACAAACTGTGCCTAGTTCCTTCTGTGACCTCTGTGCTCTACTGAGTGTGGGCCACATGCATTCAACTGAAGGAGCCTGTAATGGGGGTCATAAAGCAGTTCTATGCAGTCTACCAAGTCAGTAGTAACACAACACATGCTGAAATGTTGTTCAATTTAACAATTATACAAGAAACAGCTTGTCCACAACGTTGTGAGTGGTGTCCTTCTCTTGGCTGATCGTCCACCACCTCTACCCAGCTGCCTGTGGGGCTCTCTCTTTCGCACCCGTGTCAATTCCATTCCTCCTCATCATCTCTTTGCTGGGTCATCAGGTTGGGGGACATGCCAATGTATATGAATGCTGAAAGACAAAAGTGGGTTATTTGCACCAACACTATTCCTCACTCTTGTGCTATACAGGTGATAACTCAGAGGAGGCTGGCCCTAGTGGCCTGCAAGGCCAACGCCCTACACCAGCAGTCCAGCCTCAACCACAGCCTGCAGCACCAGCAGTCCAGCCTCTGCCTCCACCCCCTGCAGCACCAGCAGTCCAGCCTCCACCACCTGCACCAGCTGTCCAGCCTCTGTCTCCACCACCACCTGCACCAGTCCAGCCTCTGCGTCCACCACCACCTGCACAGTCCAGCCTCTGCCTCCACCACCACCTGCACCAGTCCAGCCTCTGCCTCCACCACCTGCAGCAGCAGAACCTGCAGTACAGGCACATCCTCCACCAGCACCACCAGCAGAGGCCGCACCTCCAGCACCGGATGACTTTGGTGAGGAGGAGGAGGATGCATATAGGGGGCCAGCTCCTCGCCAGAGGCCATCCGGCCAAAGGAGGCAACTCCTGCGGCTGGCCACAGAATTACTACGCCACAACATGCGCTTGGAGGAGTACCGGCAGCAGAAACTAGAGCTGCAGCGCCAAGCACTGGAGGCACAGCAGCAAGCCCACCAGGAACTCCTCCAGGCGCAACGCGAAGGCCACCAGGAGGTGCTCCAGCAACTCAAACGGCTGGAGCAGAGCATCCAACACCTGCGCCCTCAGGTCACAGCACCTACTCCAGCCCCCGTGCTGCTGGAGCAGGACCTGCCATCAACTTCCTCCTCCACTGACCACCAACCACCAGCTAAGAGGTGTGCGTTGCGATCGTCCGCCTCCGCACCCACTCCTGCAGCACCCACCAAATCTGCTCCCATTCTGGGTCCTGTGGCCAGACTAGAACCAACAAGGTGGCCGGATTTCCACGGTGCAGCCGAAGCCGCAGGCTGCTGTGGGGATACGGAGGAGGACACTGGGAGCAGCACCTCAGAAGAGGGTGAACAGACTTCCCGTACAGCACCAGCTGCAAAGGAAGGGCATGGGAGGGGTAGGAGGGGACGGGGGAAGGGAAGGGGAAAGTGATGGGACATGCTGTAGGGTGAGGGTTGGTGGGAGGGGGGGTGGGTGTGGGAGGGGGGGTGGTGGTGGTGGTGGGGTTGAACACAGTAACACATGCACTTAATGTAAATAAATAAATGTACACTTACTTTCACCTAAAACTTGTTTCAATGAGTCTTTGTCTTGCTCTTACGCCAAGCTGGTAGGCATTGAGCTCTGCTCTGTGGGCTGGGGGTGGAGGGGGCTCCTCTTCCAGCTCATCTGGGGCCTCTTCTGGTGGTGACTGTGGCTCCTCTGGGAGAGGCTGTCCTCTGCGCTGGGCCAAATTGTGTAACATGCAGCACGCCACAAAGATCTTGGCCACCTTTTCTGGACTGTAGAGCAGGCCTCCTCCAGACTGGTCCAGACAGGGGAACCGGTTTTTCAACAAACCAAAGGTGCGATCAATGATCCCCCGGGTGCTGCGATGTCTCCTGTTGTAGGTTTCTTCTGCCCCTGGTTGTGGGTGGATCAGGGGGGTCATGAGCCATGTCCTCTGGGGGTAGCCTCGGTCACCTTTGGAGAAAAGCAGAATGAGATAGATGAGTGTGTATTGCTTGGAGCAGGTACGGGGGGGGGGGGGGCGGGGGGATTTGGATAGTGGGTTGTGGAGTGAGGTGGAGGAAGCCAGGGCGGAGGGTTGCCCAGTGGAGGAGGTATAGTATGGGTACATGCATGTTGCACTTACCTAGTAGCCATCCACCAATGAACTCCCCTCGCTCGAACCTGCGGAAGATGCCTGAGTGCTGTAGGATGTAGGCATCGTGGGTGGAGCCGGGGTACCTGGCACACACGTCTAATATCTCCCCCTGGGCATCACATACAACTTGCATGTTCATAGAATGAAATGCCTTCCTATTTCTGTAGGTGGCTTCGTGTGCCCGGGGGGGGTCTGAGGGCTACGTGTGTGCAGTCTATCACACCGATGACCGAGGGGAATCTAGCAAGAGCATAGAAGGCGGCCATGTTGTTGTGCAGGGCCTGGGGGGTGGTGGGGAAAGTGATGTACTGTGAGGTGTGAGTTATAAAGGCATGCAGGAACTGGGTGAGACAGTGTGAAATAGAAACCTGGGTGAGGCCTGTGTTAGCAGCTAATAGGAGGCCTGCTAATAGCAGCTAGAGGAAGTGATTTTGAGGTGGGCAGGGATGGGGTTATTCCTACGTGTCTGGGGCTGAAGGAGGGGTTTCAGCTGCTCACACAGCTGAAGAATGGTGGCTCTATCAAACCTGAACCTTGTTAGACACTGCTGGTCAGTGAGTTGTAGGAAGGTGGTGCGGGGCCTAAACACTCGGGGCCGTGAATACCTCCTGCGGTGGGTGGCCTCTTCATGTAGCATGCATGCCACAAGTGCATTAAGTGCATCCATATCCCCACCACCAGGGCAAGTATTAGGACTGGTAGTCAAACACCAACACACACAGATCTGTCACTTCCAGCCACCACGCCCTCTGGCCACTCACTCGCCAAACAGTACACGAACACAGAGACAAACGGAGGTCAGGGAATAGAGTATACACGTGGGAAGAGTGAATGGGGAGGGATAGGGGGAGGGGAAGGGGGCGATGGAGCAAAGGAATAGGAGTAAGGAAAGGTCAAAGGGTAAGACACAAAAGAGGCAGGGCACACAGACGAACGTAACACGTACTCAACACGCTCGGCTTTCTCTCTGCAACCACCAATTCAGCTCTTCCACCAACGATGTCGCCACTCTCCAACTACGCACAATCGCTAATGGGTCTAAAGACGATTTCCCCCTTGCTCTGGTCGCTTTTATTTCGGGTCCATCATATTACGCCCATCTTCCCACTCAACCAGAGCCATTTCGCTATTCGTTATACGTTGTACACGTCCACGTCGTATCACCGCCCCTAACACGCCCCCGACACGCCTCTTATTTGGACATTTTTACGTGAACGTACGAGCGACACGGACGCACTGAAACATTGGTTTTCATTATATTGATTTACTCGTTTTTGTGAGATAAACCTCTATCTCCCGATTTAGGTCATAATATAGGCGTTTTTGTCTTTCGATTATAAGCAAGATAGTGTTCTTCTATGTGTGGGTGTGAAAAGGTCAAGTCTATGCTTTCCTTTAGGGACATATTGGCTGCCTGTGTTCCTTTGCCTTTGATTAAGTACAATAATGGTTAGTGTTTTAAGAACCTTATGGGTCTCGCGGGCTGTGCAAATCCCAGCTGCTTAATTGCATTACACCAAATTTGTTTTCCTCCACTGCAGAGGAGGGATGCAAATTCCTAAGTTATTCATAAGACTTGCAGACTATTTCTTGCCTATTCCCTGTATCTACCTCATTAAGATTTGTATACTAAATGTTTGTCTACTGAAATATCCAACGTGTCTACTATCTATGTATGTTTTGTACCCCATGTAATTGAGATTCAGAGAAATAAGTTTTAGGTTTCATGTGCCTTGCCAGAAATGGGTACTTCCTGGTTGGATTTTCATTTCAGTTGCTTGCTTGTCATCAATGTATTACTACCTCATTGTGGCTATTGTCCGGCAAATGGAATTTGCTGCTAACAGTGTTTTTTCCTCCCTTCCTTGCCGGATGATGTCACGCTTCTTTCTTATATTAATGACTTGCTCCCTCTGCTAACCCTTGTGTGTATTACATACACACGTTTGCATGAAAAAAAAAAACACCAAACTTTAATTTATGTTTTCCAGGACCTCTTTCTCAAATTACGCTACCAAATTGAGCTACCCAACAACTGTTTGGCGAGTGTGAGGCTTATTGGAACTTTTAAATTTTATACCCTGTGGTATTGCATGAATATTTTCTTTTTCAGCCCTGGTGCTTCTCCCTTGAAGGAGCACTTTTGTATTGTCATAAGCTTTTGCATATCTTTGCATTTTCTTGAGATATTTGTAGCAGGAAAGAGTTACTATTCTAATGTTCTCCTGTATTGGATTTGCCTTGTTTATCTTTGTGATAAAGTTTTGCACCATGTTATCAGCTGTCCCTTGACAGTGCAGTTCCTCCTAATAGGAGTTCCCGAAGTCCTGATAGCCTATTACAATGGCAACACTGGAAGGGAACAGATTCTTACAGACTTTTGTTTTGATAATGTATGCAAGGAACCGTTTGTCTACTAAACTACTTAATGTGTTTAATTCATCATGCTTGTGATAAATATATATCTGTGTTACTTTACCTTGGCCAATTGTGACTCCAGAGATATTGCCCCCTCCAGGGTAAAGGAATTTAGCTGAATGCTCAGATTAAGAAGTTGTTAATGTACCTTGAATGAGAATGCTTTGTGCTACTATAGAACATTTCTAGGCACCTGCCTACTTTGCTGACATCATCCTTGTTCTAATTTTTCTCCATAAATCATATGTCTCATGACTTTAGCTGGACGCTTCAACCTGATTGTCCAGAGAGGTGAGGTGTACCATGATAAAGATCTAAAATGTAAGTTTTAAATTGTAGGGAATTACATCATGAAGATGATGGAAGAAATTTCCCAGTCATTCTGCATGGTTACTGTGATGCTTGAAGCTTGTAAAAGTTATTTACTGCCAATGTGCAAGTTGTGTAAGCAGTGTGAATAACCACATGGCAGGAGTGCATGTTTATGTGTTACGAAAGTACACTGTAAGTTAGTTAGAAGGTCTGTGGAAGTGAACATATGTAGAAGTGTTTGAACAGGACTATACTTTTTGGGATAGGCCAGAATAGCAATTCATTTTATTCTGTATTACCTATCAATAGAAGCATAAAATTTGAGTATAGAATTGAGCTAATGGCATTTTGTTAAGGATTTGACCAGATATTGAGTGAATTATCCTTTATGCCCTGAGGCCTACATAGAGGCCTTACTCTGATAAATTGATTCATTGTTTGGAGTCATTTTCCTTGTTTTTTCAGGTTCATCAAATTGTTCTTTCACCTTAGTTGACGGGCAGGACATGACATCATTTGAACCATGATCACTGACAGCACTAGTCTTCGCTGCCATTGTGTTAGGCCTGTTGTCTCACCATTCCTGAAGCAGGCCCGACCACTGCAGTCTCCTCTGTTTTCAAGATTGTTGTCTATTACTGCAATGCATTTTTTTTTAGAATTGTAACCTTTATATCCTCATGCCTATAAACAACTCTGTTAAGTTGCACCATTGCGGGAAGGAGATTTTGGTTGCACTCCTTTTGCTGGATAAACTGCTAAACTCTACTCCACCATTTAAACTGGTGGTCAGTATAGGAATAATGTTTTTTGTTTAATCTTAAAATACTGATACATTTTCAGTTGTAATGATTTCTTTTTGCTTACTAGGTATAAGCACCATCAGTCTTAACACCTCTGAAACCACTGAATGTTTCCTGTCTGATATTGTTTCTAAGAGGTTTTTTCTCACAGACAGTCCAGGCTGCTCCCCAAAGGGATTTGGGAATTTCCCCTATGAAATTTTTGGACACTAAATGTTAATGAAACCAGTTATATACTACCATGTCTTCTTCTCTATTTCATTTAAGGGTTACTGGCCCAAATTCCACCACTTGAATTTGCTGTTCACTGGGAGAGTGGGTACTGGTCAAGACCAAGCTACAATCCTCCTGGGGAAAAGGTCCTCCTCAAACCTTGCTGGATACCAGGATCAAGGGACAAGTAGCCACCCCTGCCAATTAGTCACAATAGAAGGAAAGAAAACGAACAAAACTATATGGAACCTTACTAGACACCTGGACTACAGGACCAGGGACAACCATTATAGGGGAAGAGCGCATTTTCTATGGGTTTGCTACAATAAGAGTTGAACAGGGAGACCTATCACTACCCCGACCCCACACTGGTGAATTGGTAACCTTTTGGCTCATTACATATGAAATATTGGGAGGAGCTTGGCACCCTTGGTACTTTCTTAGGCAAAGGGGGAATCACGTACTTGAGTTGTTTCACCTTATTCGGATTAACACTCCATCCTCTTGGACCCTGGGGGCCATACCAGTCCCTTTCCCTTGAATATATCCTCAGACATCACTATTAATGAGCCATGGGCTAAGCCATGTTTCAACAGGAGGGAAGTATGCGAGTTTGCATTTTTATAATAGCAGATTCGAGTTATACTGTTACTGTAACAATACTGTAGGTTTTAACTATGCCTTTTACTGAATTGAATATGTGTGACCATTAACTTGAGGAACCATTGAACTATTGGAATTTTCAAATGCAACGCAGATTGAGGAAGATAATGGCAGAAATTAACTCCCTTTCAGTTTTGTTAGAAAAGCAGTGTGTGATCCCTCAGCTTGCCTCATTGGAAAAGAGTCATGAGGGGGCGGAGAAATCACTAACAACAAATATGAAGAAAATGTTAACTAACAAAGAAGTTTTTCTGTCTAATGTCATTCCAGGTCAGTTTGAAGACTCTGCAAACACACACCTTGGAATCATACTTCCTGCTTTAGATACCTGAAGTCTGCTATCTGTAAAGCCATACTTCATCCTAAATGTTGTGATATTGTGTATACCCCCTTCATATTGATGATTGGGGACTTACGGTTCTAGAGTTTTCATTTATTTCACTTTTTGTCATTCTCACTGCCTTGCTAGCAACTGTATTGTTGATAAAAAAAAGAGGATTTATTTTTGTATTACTCCCACATTTGTGAACGCACTGTTAGTTGTTTGAAATTGTTCACACACAAACCCATTGGGGGGGGGGGGCAAACCCTTACCGCCTCCATTCTGACTTTTCTTTTCTGTTGTTGGTCAGTAGGGCTCTTCGGTCCACAGCTCCTGAACTTATTAAGCTTGGAAGGGTCCCAGTAGGAGACAAAGTCCTAAGAAAGGTCATCAAGAGAAAAAATTGGGCTTCACCTCGCTGATAAGGTCCATACCAAGTACTCCTGAGTCCCTCACTACTGAACAACTTGCTGAACACCTGTCACACTGCCAGAAGGTAGCAGAACACGGAGCTGAGATTAGGCAATCAGAGTAGACCAACTTCTCGCAAGGGCAAGTCCGGCTACAAAGGGGAGGTGCTTCAATAGGAACCCTAACCTCAACGCCGGTGAAGAAAATAATAACCCGAGCGAGAATTTAGGGTCGAAATGAGAGCCTCTACACCTGAACCAGATGACCCACGTGACCAATTGACTGAGATAACAGTGTGGAATCCTTTCAGATGATTGGAAGGGAGGAAAGCAATTAGGACCTTGACTGACAGACAGAGGGAAGTCAGGTTGGTCCTAGGATTATCCTCCTGCTCCAGGTCATAGATGCAGTGAAAAGGACTTCAAATTCTGGAGACCAGGACAAGAATAATTCCCAAGACCACTTCAATCGAATGCAAGATTGGAGATAAAATATTTCTTGAAAAGACTTTGAACTTTCTCTGCCTAAAGTGATCAGATTTGAAAATCTGACTATGGAAGAAAAAACAGAACCCTGAATACCATCTTGATTGGTTCCAGAAGAAGGAGCTGATGCTTGGTGGATGTGTGGAAACCTCTTTCAGACTCCATCTTCCACAAGTGTGGCACAGGAAGTGTGTATTAGTATGCTCTCATATGTTAACACCTGCCAGAATCCATTCCACACAAAATGGAGAATATACAAAGCAGATCGTTGATAGATAAAAATGATTTTTATTAATATACTAAAATATGCATACAATAGCCCGACACAGGCCGTGTTTCACCCTGCTGGGCTGCTTCAGAGGCTACAAAACAAAATAATATATGATAAATAATAAATAATCATAATCAGAATATAAAATTAAAAAATAACAACATCCAAATCCCACAGAATTAACATATATATGAAAAAACAGATAAATCAAAGTATACATGTATATATATAATAAAATCTCACATTGAAATAAGAAATAAAAGTTTCCATATCATCAAGCTGATCAATCCATAGACTGGTGGGTTGTGTCCATCTACCAGCAGGTGGAGATAGAGAGCAAACTTTTGCCTCCCTATATGTGGTCATGTGCTGCCGGAAACTCCTCAGTATGTTCTCTATCTCAGCAGGTGGTGGTCACACACAGCAGCAGCTCTGGCTAGGCCTCCAAGCCTAATTTTTAGGTTTTGTTGAGTGCCTGGGGTTGAGGGCTCTTTTGAGCAAGTGCAAACCTGGTGGTGCCAGGTCCCTCCTTTTCTCCCCCCTCCCGCTGGCTCCGTTAAAAAAAAAAAAAAAAAAAAAAAAAAATTTTGAACGGCCTTAAAGGCGTTTATTTCGACATTTATTTAAGCGTCTATTGCAGCTACTCACTGAGACACCAGGTCGTTACAACTCGGAGCGGACAGCAGGTAATTTTACCTTTTTATAGCGGGCGGGGGTTCCCCGATTCTTCTCCTCGTGGCACATGGCGTCGGAGGGCGAGGGCGCAAAGGGTCGCTCCCCGGGTCGCTTGAGCGCTTCTAGAGGGGATGCGGGGGTCTTAAAGCCTGATTCGCCCTTGTTGGGTGACAGTTTCGTAACCGATGAATGTCCCGGTCCTTCCTCCGGCGTGGCGGTTTTTCCCGCCATAAACGCCCATCCCCCGCTCCTCGCCTCCGCCATCTTGGCCGGCCACGCGGCTCGGACGGCTTCTTCTTGGGCCGCCCTTGAGGTTGGAGACATTAATGCCATGAACGCCCTTAATTTGGGCGACGGCACAGAAGCGGCTAAAGTTAAGAGCCGTTCTTCCCGCGCGGCTCCTTCGCGGAGTTTCGCGCCGGACGCCATTTTGGATGCGCAGCATGTCTCTCCCCCGCTGTTGCGAGCGCCGGTTGAGAGCGCGCCTAGGGCTGTTGCCCAGGCTGCGGAAGTGCACAGTCTGGGGGGTTTCTCCCCCGAGTTTGTTTTGCTGCTGCATCAGGCCTTCCTCATGCACAATGCTGCCCCCGCTCCCTCATCTGGTAAAGAGGTTGAGGTTCCCAGAGGTAAACGCCCTCGGGTTGATTCCCAGGCCTTGGAGGAATTTGTCTCCTCCGATGTAGATGAGGGCAGCGTGTCTGAGGTCTCCCAACGGTCCTTTGCGGATTCCTTGGAGGAGACGGATCCCCGCTCGGATGGAGCGGATGACCCCTCTGCAGCGCGGCTTTTTCGCCCAGAGGATTTGCCCAACCTGTTGTTACAGGCCATGGACACTTTGAAGATATCCTCTCCGGAGGACGTCTCTCCCTCAGCCCCTGTTGGCTCTGCCATTATGCTGGGGACGAAGCGCCCGCCTAGAACCTTCCACGTGCATGATGCCATGCACACCTTAATTTCGGCTCAATGGGATGTCCCAGAAGCGAGCCTTAAAGTGGCTAGGGCTATGTCCCGCCTCTATCCTTTGGCTGTGAGTGAACGTGAGGCCTATCTGTGGCCTACCGTGGATTCTTTAATCACTGCGGTGACTAAGAAAACGGCATTGCCGGTGGAAGGTGGCACGGCCCTAAGGGACGCCCAAGACAGGAGATTGGAGGCGGCCTTAAGGTCGTCCTTTGAGGCGGCTGCTTTAAGTTTGCAGGCCTCAGTTTGCGGCTCCTATGTGGCCAGGGCGTGCCTGACTATGGTGCAGCGGGCTTCCCCCTCGGATCATTCCTTGAGGGCTGATTGGCCAGCCCTGGAATCGGGCTTAGCCTATTTGGCAGACTTGCTGTATGATGTCTTGAGAGCCTCAGCTAAAGGCATGGCTCAGACAGTCTCTGCGCGGCGGTGGCTTTGGCTGAAACATTGGTCTGCTGACCACGCCTCTAAATCCCGCCTGGCTAGATTGCCTTTTAAAGGCAAGCTGCTCTTTGGGGTCGAGCTGGACAAAATCGTGACCGATCTCGGCACGTCTAAGGGCAAGAAGTTACCAGAGGTCAGGGCTCGGGCTAGTGCTCGTCCCGGTACCTCCAGAGGACGGTTTCAGGAAGCCCGTCGGTACCGCCCGGGCAGGTCGGGTTCTTCTGCCCCCTCTTCCTTTAAGAGGAATTTCTCCCCCAAGCAGCATTCCTTTCGCAGAGACCGCCGTCCCGGAGGTGCTCCCTCCGGTCCTCCCCCAGGGTCTCGTACCCAATGACGGGGTCTTGGTCCACGCCCCACTGCAGATTGGAGGACGGCTGTCCTCGTTTCTGGGCGAGTGGACCACAATAACTTCAGACGCTTGGGTGCTGGAAGTCATCAGAGACGGCTACAAGCTAGAGTTCTGCCGACCCTTAAGAGACGGGTTTGTACTCTCTCCCTGCAAGTCTCCGGTCAAAGCTGTGGCAGTGCAGCAGACTTTGGACAATCTGATCCGCCTGGGTGCGGTCGTTCCGGTGCCAGAAAGTCAGCTTGGCAAGGGGCGTTACTCCATTTACTTTGTGGTACCAAAGAAAGGAGGTTCTGTCCGGCCTATCCTCGACCTCAAAGGGGTCAATCGGGCCTTGAAAGTGCGGCACTTTCGCATGGAGACTCTCCGCTCTGTTATAGCGGCAGTGAAGGCAGGGGAGTACCTGGCATCCTTGGACATCAAGGAAGCGTACCTGCATATTCCCATCTGGCCTCCTCATCAACGCTTTCTGCGTTTTGCAGTCCTGGGCCGACACTTCCAGTTCAGAGCCCTCCCGTTCGGGTTGGCTACTGCTCCGCGGACCTTTTCCAAAGTAATGGTGGTCATAGCGGCCTTCCTGCGAAAGGAAGGAGTACAAGTCCATCCTTATCTGGACGACTGGTTGATCCGAGCCCCCTCTTATGCAGAGTGCGGCAAAGCTGTGGACCGGGTAGTTGCTCTTTTGAGCTCCCTGGGATGGATCATCAACTGGGAGAAGAGCCAGCTGCGCCCGACTCAGTCCCTGGAGTATCTGGGAGTTCGATTCGACACCCAAGTGGGCAGAGTGTTCCTGCCAGACAATCGGATTGTCAAACTTCAGGCTCAGGTGGACCAGTTCCTAGTAGCCTCTCCTCTTCGGGCTTGGGACTATGTGCAGCTGTTGGGCTCTATGACGGCCACGATGGAAGTAGTGCCCTGGGCCAGGGCTCATATGAGACCACTACAACACTCTCTGCTGCAGCGCTGGACTCCGATGTCGGAGGATTATGCTGTGCGCCTTCCCTTGGACCCAGCAGTGCGCAAGGCACTGAGCTGGTGGATGCAGACAGACAAGTTGTCTGCGGGAATGCCTCTGGTGACCCCAGAGTGGATTGTCGTCACGACGGACGCCTCTTTGTCGGGCTGGGGAGCCCACTGCTTGGGAAGGACAGCGCAGGGGCTCTGGTCTCCTGCAGAGGCAAAGTGGTCTATCAACCTCCTGGAACTCAGAGCCATTCGGTTGGCGCTTTTGGAGTTCATCCCGGTACTGGTGTTGAAGCCTGTACGGGTCCTGTCAGACAATGCCACGGCTGTGGCCTATGTCAACCGCCAGGGAGGTACCAAGAGCGCCCCTCTAGCCAAGGAGGCTATGAATCTTTGCCAGTGGGCGGAAGCGAACCTGGAGCAGCTTTCAGCGGCCCACGTTGCCGGAGTCATGAATGTCAAGGCGGTCTTTCTCAGTCGCCATACCTTGGAGCCCGGAGAGTGGCAACTATCTGCTCAGGCGTTCTTGGACATCACGAAGCGCTGGGGCCAGCCGAGCCTAGATCTGATGGCGTCATCGGCCAATTGCCAAGTGCCGCGCTTTTTCAGCAGAGGACGGGACCCTCGATCCCTGGGAGTAGATGCTCTTCTCCAACAGTGGCCGACACAAGAGCTCCTCTGTGTGTTCCCGCCCTGGCCCATGTTGGGCAGGGTGCTAGACCGGGTGGCAAAGCATCCCGGCAGGGTAATCCTGGTGGGTCCGGATTGGCCCAGACGTTCCTGGTATGCGGACTTGATCAGGCTCTCAGTCGACGATCCTCTGCGGCTGTCAGTGGAGCAGGGCCTGTTACATCAGGGTCCCGTGGTGATGGAGGATCCCTCCCCCTTTGGTCTTACGGCCTGGCTATTGAGCGGCAGCGTCTGAGGAAGAAGGGCTTCTCAGACAAGGTCATCGCCACTATGCTAAGAGCGAGGAAGCGCTCTACTTCTACTGCTTACGCCAGGGTTTGGCGTATCTTTGCAGCGTGGTGTGAAGCAGGCTCACTTTCTCCCTTCACTGCTCCAATTTCTTCAGTGTTGGCGTTCCTGCAAGAAGGTCTGGAGAAAGGCCTGTCGCTCAGTTCCCTTAAAGTCCAGGTAGCGGCTCTGGCTTGCTTCAGGGGCCGCCTGAAGGGTGCTTCCCTGGCTTCGCAGCCAGATGTGGTGCGCTTTCTCAAGGGAGTTAATCACCTGCGCCCTCCTCTGCACTCAGTGGTGCCTGCGTGGAATCTCAACCTGGTGCTAAGAGCATTGCAGAAGCCGCCTTTTGAACCCTTGTCAAGGGCATCTCTGAAAGACCTGACGTGGAAAGCAGTCTTTTTGGTGGCTATCACTTCACCCAGAAGAGTTTCCAAGCTCCAGGCGCTCTCATGTCGAGAGCCTTTTCTGCAGTTCACTGAGGCAGGAGTGACTATTCGCACAGTGCCTTCCTTTCTGCCCAAGATTGTTTCTCGCTTCCATGTGAATCAGCAGCTCTGTCTCCCTTCCTTTCGTAGGGAGGACTACCCAGAGGAGTACTCTGCTCTTAAATATCTGGATGTGAGGCGAGTCATCATCAGATACTTGGAAGTGACCAATGATTTCCGGAAATCGGATCATCTGTTTGTCCTGTTTGCAGGTCCTCGTAAGGGTCTGCAGGCTGCTAAGCCTACAGTGGCAAGATGGGTCAAGGAAGCCATTGCAGCGGCTTATGTGGCCGCAAGGAAGGTGCCGCCTATCCAGCTGAAGGCTCACTCAACGAGAGCTCAGGCGGCCTCGATGGCAGAGGCCGGATCCGTCTCCTTGGAAGAGATATGCAAGGCGGCAACTTGGGCTTCGGCTCATACATTCTCCAAGCATTACCGTTTGACGGTGGCTGCACGGGCGGAGGCCCGGTTTGGAGCTTCAGTGTTGAGGTCAGGGATTTCAATGTCCCGCCCTGGGTGAGTACTGCTTTGGTACATCCCACCAGTCTATGGATTGATCAGCTTGATGATATGGAAGGTAAAATTATGTATAATCATACCTGATAATTTTCTTTCCATTAATCATAGCTGATCAATCCATAGCCCCTCCCAGATATCTGTACTGTTTTTATTCTGGTTGCATTTCAGGTTCAAGTTTAGTCTTCAGTTACTTCAGAAAGACTTCGTGTTCAAGTTTTTTCACTTGGATTCTTCAAGAGTTGAGACGAGTTTGTGTTACAGTGAGCTGCTGCATTCCTCTCCCCCCCGTTTTACGGGGCTGGATTGAGACACAAATTCTGCCGGCACTCCCTCCCGCTTCGTGCGGCTGTAGGGCAGCTTTGTACCCCTCCCGCTTCGGCGGTGTTAGGGTCAGTCAGCTCCTCCCGCGGTTGCGGTTGCAGGATAAGCCAGATCCCCCCGCATCGGCGGGTGTGGTGTCCCTCCCCCGCTCCGCGGGGATGAGCTGGACGGATTCCCCTCCCCCACTTGTGTGGGGATGAGCTGGGTTAATTCCCCTCCCCCGTTTCGGCGGTGGTGAGCTGGGCAGAGTGTCCCTTCGTGGGTGTAATTCTCTAAGTGCTGAGTCCTGCGGATGGAGCTTTGATATCGACATACTGAGGAGTTTCCGGCAGCACATGACCACATATAGGGAGGCAAAAGTTTGCTCTCTATCTCCACCTGCTGGTAGATGGACACAACCCACCAGTCTATGGATTGATCAGCTATGATTAATGGAAAGAAAATTATCAGGTATGATTATACATAATTTTACCATAAATGTATCAAAATCAATGTATTGATCATGGACAACTGATGTGTTTACACCATATATTAAAACCATACATTAAAATACTAGAATCAATGTTCATACAAAAAAGGACTGAATGGAATGCATAAGACACCCACCTACTCAATGTTTTTCCACTATCAAAGGAGGAGTAAGATGATAAAAGCAACTGTAATATACTAAAAAATGAAAAATGAAAAATGAAAAACAAATGAGAGCAATAGTGATAGCCAGCACAAAAAAAAATGTTATATTAAAATAGAGTAGTCATCAGCTCAGATAATAAAATAATAATAAATAAATTGATTGAAAAATACAAAAATAAGTAAATGAATAATGAAAGATAAAAGAAAAGGGACTCACATATACAGTTGATGTCTTGAAAAAAACGACTCTCCCAGAGATATTGAAACAAATGATCAATAACCTGCATGGAATAGTATCACTCATAAGTGTGGTGTGAATGAAAGCAGACATGCAGAAACAACGGTATAAAAACAAAGAGACAAATCTAATGACAAAAATATGGCAAAATATATATAACAAAGTTTGCTAAAGATTTGCATGCGATCAATCAAATAGCCACTTATCTCCCAGCGTGCCAAAAACGCTGGGACCAAAACCGAAAGAGATTGGAAAGGGTCAAAGTGTCCCAATTAAAAATATGTGTGTAAGTGAAAAAAAGAAAAAAGAAATAAATTTACAAAAAGAATATGTATTTGTAATTGCCAAATGAACAAAACGTATTTATTATGCTCCTGAATGACGTCACTGATAAATTGAAAGCGCTGTGCCGACAAACATACAGAAACGACGGTAAAAAATCAAAATACATACATTTCATTATATCTGACGCCTAGCAGAAACCATTAATAACAACAAATCAAATGACAAAAATGTGACCAAATGTATATGTAACAAATTTAGCTAAAGACTTACATACGAGCAATCAAACAGCCACTTATCTCCCAGAGCGCCGAAAAAAACGCTGTGACCAAAACCGGAAGTGATTAAAAAGAAGGAAGGAAAAGGTTTATGTGTTTGTGTGTATGTGTGTGTTTGTGTGTGTGTTTATGTGTGTGTATGTGTGTGTGCATTTGTGTGTGTGTTTATGTGTGTGTGTGTTTATGTGTGTGTATGTGTTTGTGTGTGTGGGGGGGGGGGGGGGTTGCGGGTGGCTTTTGTGGTCGTGTGGTTGGGGAGTTTGCCAGCAGTCTGTAGCGATTCCTAGGCAGGGGGAGGAGTACGGAAACACTCCCCCTGCCTGGGTCGTTGTTTGTTGGAGGGGGTTGCCAGTTGGTAGGGGTGCCTTTGTGGATCCCTTTACTCTCTGTGTTCCGCCCTCGAGGGCGGGGCAGAGAGACATGGTGAGTTGGATGGCTTCACCACCATGAACTTACGAACTGTTTAGGGATTTTGCAGATGGCTTCAGCAGGTTGTCTTCAGAATGTTGAGGTAGTGTTTTATGTACAGATGGGGCGTGGCTGAGGGCGGGTCTATGAGTGAGGGTGACTGGTCCTAGCCTATGAAGACTACAGGATTTTTGTGCTTCTCTGCCTTGGAGTGAGCTTCAGAACGTTCACGGTGGGATTTATTAATATAGATGGGGCGTGGCTGAGGGCGGGTCTATGAGTGAGGGTGACTGGTCCTAGCCTATGAAGACTACAGGATTTTTGTGCTTCTCTGCCTTGGAGTGAGCTTCTCTGCCTTGGAGTGAGCTTCAGAATGTTCAAGGTGGGATTTATTAATATAGATGTTACTCTTTGGGGTTCTACATGGAATGTTGCTACTAATTGGGATTCCAGAATCTTGTAAATCTTTAGAATTCCAGAATCTTCAGAACTTTTAGCACAAGAACGGTGCTGGGCAGACTTCTACAGTCTGTGCGCTGAGAAAGGCAAGGACAAATCAAACTTGGGTATACATATAAAGTATCACATATCATGTAAAATGAGTTTATCTTGTTGGGCAAACTGGATGGACCGTACAGGTCTTTATCTGCCGTAATTTACTATGTTACTATCCACCTTATTTTCAAAAGATATCACCGCCAATCTTCCGACACAAATCGGGAGATGGCCGGAGATCCCTCAACACCGGCGAAATCGGCATAATCGAAAGCCAATTTTGGCCGCTTTTAACTGCAGTCCGTCGCAGAGCCGGCAAAAATCAAAGGGGGCGTGTCAGCGGCGAAGCGAAGGCAGAACATGGGCAGGCATGGGCGGGGTTAACAGATGGCCTGCTTCAGCCCATAATTGAAAAAAAAAAGCGGTGATGAAGAGCATTTGGCCGGTTTTACTTGGTCAATTTATTTTCATGACCAAGCCTCAAAAATGTGCCATAAATGACCAGATGACCACCAGAGGCAATCGGGGATGACCTCCCCATACTCCCCCAGTGGTCACCAACCCCCTCCCACCCAAAAAAACAACAAAAAACTTTTTTGCCAGCCTCTATGCCAGCCTGAAATGTCATACCCAGCTCCATGACAGCAGTATGCAGGTCCCTGGAGCAGTTTTTAATGGGTGCAGTGCACTTCAGGCAGGTGGACCCAGGCCCACCTCCCACTATGATGTTACACTTGTGGGGGTAAATGGGAGCCCTCCAAACCCCCCCTCAAAACCCACTGTACCCACATCTAGGTGCTCCCCTTCATCCATAAGGGCTATGGTAATGATGTAGAGTCGTGGGGAGTGGGTTTTGGGGGGATTTGGGGGGCTCAGCACCCAAGGTAAGGGAGCTATGCACCTGGGAGCTATTTTTATAATTTTTAAAAATGTTTAGAAGTGCCCTCGGTTGGTGTCCTGGCATGTCAGGGGGACCAGTGCACTACAAATGCTGGCTCCTCCCACGACCAAATGCCTTGGATTTAGCCGGATTTGAGATGGCCGCTCTTAGTTTCCATTATTGCTGAAAACCGATGCCAGCCATCTCAAACCCAGCTAAATCCAATGCATTTGGCTGGCCACAACCGTATTATCGAAACTAAAGATGGGCAGCCATCTTTTTCGATAATATGGTTCCGGCCAGCTCTTTGCGGCGCCGCCAAAATAGATGGCCGGCCATCTATTTTGCCGGCGCCGTTCGATTATTCTCCTCCACATTAGCTTGGTGAAAGGACCCCACAGTGAGGTACCCATTAAAAATTATCAATCCATCATGTTTAAAAATGTCATCCTCCATTATCACAGAAGCCTCCAAGGCACTGCACTTAGGGGACCAACGTGGACTTACCGCTCGCTTTTTCGGGATTACCGCTAGCCCAAGGTGGCCACCGGAAGTAGTCCCACTCTGAGCATGCGCCATTTCCAGGGGAAAGAGAAAGTGCCTTGAAATGGCTTGCACGGTGATAACCCGGCAGTAATCGGGCATCGCTGCACGCTGCCCGGTTAGCGTGGGAACCCTTATCCCACCTTAGTGGGTGGCGGTAAAGGCTCCCCGTCGCATGGCCATGAGGTAAGAGTTTTCTTACCTGGTGGCCACGTGTGCCTGAGGTGTTTTTATCTGCTGTGGTAAAAAGGGTCCTGGCGTGTGGGAAAAACAGCCCCTGCTGCCAGCACAGGACCCTTTTTCCCACAGCTTAGTTCCTCTGAAGGAGCTTATTTCAAGTGAAACGGATATCAATAGAAATCAAACAAAATAAAACATGGAAAAGAAAATAAGATGATACCTTTTTTATTGGACATAACTTAATACATTTCTTGATTAGCTTTCGAAGGTTGCCTTTCTTCATCAGATCGGAAATAAGCTGACGAAGAAGGGCAACCTTCGAAAGCTAATCAAGAATTGTATTAAGTTATGTCCAATAAAAAAGGTATCATCTTATTTTCTTTTCCATGTTTTATTTTGTTTGATTTCTATTGATAACCTTAAGAGTGGACTAACACGGCTACCACACTCCTCTACTTAAGTGAAACGGAGAAACCCATCAGGACCTTGATATTTAAGCTAAGTGCCTGTTTTTTGTATATGTGATTACCAAGTTTTCTACATGTGCTTATCAAGATATAATATTTTTGTACACATTTATTATTAAAAATATTGAGGAGGTTTGTTATGACCAGTGATAGCAAAGGAGTCAAGCCTATGCTGCCACATTACTGCTAAGAAATGTTAGGGCAGACTTGTCAGGTCTAATTTCGAAGACAGCCAGACAACCGACAGACTGGGTACCCAGATTCCATTACACACCTGCAGGTACAGCAGCCTTAAACCTGTCAAAACTTCAGTGACATAAATGCAGCGGTTATGCACAGGTGAGAGCTCCGCCCCTTACATTTCCACACTATGCCAGTTACAGGCTGCTTTACAGAATAGTGCAGAGGGGTCCTTGTACACTTATACATACATACAAGTGCCAGGTCTAGACAATCACGCATACAAGGGGTGCAGCATTAATGTAGGACCCTTTAAGATTCAAAAACTCCCCACAGTCTCTGGATGCTATTTTTCTTCCGACAATATTTTGTATGTCTTAGCTTAAATGTAAGCTCCCCAGATCAGGGTTCGCCTCTTATGTATCTGAAGCACTACAAGAAATGATAAATTTCACTTCTGGGAGTGTGAAGGGTATTTTTGATTTACAATTGTCTTTATAGCCAACTTCTCCCCTGTATTAATAGGTATCACATTGTCTCTTAGGAACACTTGCTTGACAATGTTGGTGGAGCTTGTGACCCAGTTGTGCAAATAATTGTGAAAGTAATGGTAAGTGTTCTCTAAAGCAGTACATTTCAACCTGTTTCTCAAATAAAGTTTTCAGGATATGCATGAGATAAATTTGCATAAATTGCATACAATTTGTATTGCATATAAATCTGTCATTCATATTAATTGTGGGTGTTCTGAAAACCTTCTGGAATGCAGGGCATAAGGGATGCAGAAGGCAGATCTGCCAAGTCAGCCACTTCCAGAAGGGAGATTTTTTGAACTTACAAGCCAAAGAACTTTGGCGTTGGTAGCCCCCGATTCTATCCATTGAAATCAGGGCTGCAGATCCCATAATATATCAGGATGGGGTTGCCTGAGATCCAGGACTAGCTTTAAAGTCTCCCTCTTGGAACTGGCCACTTGCAGAGCGTCCAGTTTACCCAGTTCCAGAAGGGAGATTTTACACCTGGTTTTCATCCAACCTCATCATGGTGCATTATGGGACCTACAGCAGTGATTGCAATGGATAGAATCGGGGACTACCAATACTACACTGCATTGGGATGTAAGTTTATAAATAGAAATACATCAAAACATAGAAGAGAAAATAAGATAATACCTTTTTCTTGGACTAACCTGATACATTTTTTGATTAGCTTTTGACAGTAACCGTTCTTCAGATCAGGTTGCCTTCAAAATCTAATCAAAAATTGTAGTTATTAGGCCAATAAAAAAGGTATCTTATTTTCTTTTCTGTGTTTTGATTTATTTCTATTTATTACCTTTAAAAGTGGATTAACAAGGCTACCACACCACTTTACTCAGGATGTAGGTTTAAAACCAGGACTGGCCAAAAGTCTCCCTCCTGGAACGGGGTAACCTGGAGGGGGATAATCAAACGGGGGCGCCCATCTCTAAGGATGGCACCGTGAAGGGGCGGGGCAAACCGTATAATCAAAACAAGATGGGTGTCCACCTTTCATTTCGATAATACGGTCGGGGACGCCCAAATCTCAAAATTTAGGTCGATCTTAGAGATCTCGACCTAACTGTTCAGCTCAGCGACCTTAGAGATGGGCGGTCTCGGTTTTCGGTGATAATGGAAACCGAGTACACCCATCCCAAAATCGACCAAATCCAAGGCATTTGGTCGTGAGAGGAGCCATCATTCGTAGTGCACTAGTTCCCCCTCACATGCCAGGACACCAACCGGGCGCATTAGAGGCTACTGCAGTGGACTTCAAAAATTGCTCCCAAGTCCATAGCTCCCTTCCCTTATATGCTGAGCTCCCCCAAACCCCCCAAAACCCACTCCCCACAACTGTACACCACTACCATAGGCCTTATGGGTGAACGGGGGCACCTACATGTGGGTACAGTGGGTTTTGGGGGGTCTGGAGGGCTCCCATTTACCACCACAAGTGTAAAAGGTAAGGGGGGGTGGGCCTGGGTCCACCTGCCTAAAGTGCACTGCACCCACTAAAAACTGCTCCAGGGACCTGCATACTGCTGTGATGGAGCTGGGTATGACATTTGAGGCTGGCATAGAGGCTGGCAAAAAATGTTTTTAAACTTTTTTTTTTGGGGGGGGGGTAGGAGGAGGTTGGTGACTACTGGGGGAGTAAGGGGAGGTGATTCCCGATTCCCTCCGGTGGTCATCTGGTCAGTTCGGACACCTTTTTGAGGCTTGGTTGTGAAAATAAATGGACCAAGTAAAATCGGCCAAATGCTCGTCAGGGACGCCCTTCTTTTTTCCATTATCGGCTGATGACGCCCATCTCTTAATCATGCCTCAGTCCCTCCTTCGGTACGGTGCCGACATGCCCCTGTGAACTTTGATCATCCCCGTGACGGACTGCAGTTGAGGGTGCCTAAAATCGGCTTTCAATCTCCTGAGAGAAGGCCGCCCGTCTCCCAATTTGTGTCGGAAGATGGACGCCCTTCTCTTTTGAAAATAAGCTAGATAGTAACATAGTAAATGACGGTCCATCCAGTCTGCCCAACAAGATAAACTCATTTTACATGGTATGTAATACTTTATATGTATATCCGAGTTTAATTTGTCCCTGCCTTTCTCAGGGCACAGACCATAGAAGTCCGCCCTGCACCGGTTTTATTCTCCAAATACCGGCGTCACCACCCAATGTCCACTAAGATTCTATAGATCCATTCCTTCTTAAAAGGATTCCTTTGTGTTTATCCCACGCATGTTTGAATTCCATTACCGTTTTCATCTCCACCACCTCCTGCAGGAGGGCATTTCACGTATCCACCACCCTCTCCGTGAAAAAATACTTCCTGACATTAGTCCTGAGTCTGCCCCCCTGCAACCTCAATTCATGTCCTCTAGTTCTACAACCTTCCCGTCTCCGGAAAAGGTTCGAATGCAGATTAATACCTTTCAAATATTTGAACGTCTGTATCATGTCACCCCTGTTTCTCCTTTCCTCTAAGGTATACATGTTCAGGTTGGCAGTTCTCTCCTCATACGGTTTGCAACGCAAATCCCATACCATTTTCGTAGCTTTTCTTTGCACTGCTTTCAGATACGGCCTCCAAAACTGAACACAATACTCCAAGTGGGGCCTCACCAACGACTTGTAGAGGGGCATCAACACCTCCTTTCATCCGCTGGTTATACGCCTCTCTATGCAGCTTAGCATCCTTCTAGCCACAGCCGTTGCCTTGTCACATTGTTTCTTCACCTTCATATCCTCCGACACCAAGACCCCAAGGTCTCTCTCCTGAGTCGAGCTTGCTAATCTCTCCCCTCTTATTCGGTATCTCTCTTTTGGGTTTCTATACCCCAAATGCATCACTCTGCACTTCTTGGCAACACTCCGCGATTTGTTACCCGCTTGCTTTAGGTTTTTCGGATACAGCAGAGAGAATATTGGATCAAATTTGGATACAGTTGGAGATTACTATATAACCCCTGACACAGCACTAGCGAAATGGGGGCTTCCTGTCGGGTTGATCAGCAGGTGGTACCGATGAGAGCAGAACACTACAGCGATTGGATTAAGCTAAGTGATATCTTGTGGGAACACCGGGGCTGAGCCTAAGGTTACAATATAAATGATAAGGATTGTATCAGAGAAACATTGAACTATTGTTCCCAATAACTTTAGACACACACAACTGTTATTTGAGATTGAGAAGTATCCCGAGATAAGTAATCTGAGTAATATTAGTTTGTAAATAATTGATGGAGTTTTTTTTAAGCTAAATGATGGTGCATTTGTTTATACATCCAAGCAATAAATTATTCCTTAGGAGATTAATTTTTAATAGTTTGGTGTTTTATTTTCTGTATCATAATTTCTTTAGTTTGTGCTATTTATTCGTTTGTAACCTGCTTTGCTCTGTGGATAGAGTGGGATATAAATGTTATAAATAAATACATGACAACCCACCTAACTTATGCAAACAATAGTGGCATTCCTTTCCCTTTAAAAGGCGCCCCACCAAAAGTACCCCTCCCCCCTCCCCCCCCCCCCCCCCCCACACACACACACACATACTATTCCCTCTAAGCTAAACAGCAGTCCTCTAACTGAATTGCTGCCAGTGGGAGAGAGATGGGCTTCAGTATTTTCCTTTCAATTGCTAGGGACAGGTAGATTCTCTGGAGCCCTGCAGAGCTTGTTTGTCCCTCACTATTGATACTATGACAGTGAAACAGTGCCCCCCACTGGCAGAACTGTAGGTTGACTCCCACTCAGCTTAGAGGGAACAATGCTTTTGCCTGTTATTTACTACACGTCTTCTCAGAAATGTATGTACATGATTTTTTTTAGGGGGGGGGGGGGGGAACAGACTTCTTTGAGGTCTCTTTCATTGTATTTTCATTTCATTTAAAAGACATTTGCATTCCTAGGGTGTGGTTTTGTCTTGTTTTTGCTGAATTTGTGGTGCTGTTTCCTTTTGAAAATTGTTAGAAATTGTATCATACCACTAGCACCCTATGATCACTAATCAACAAATTCTCACTCTTCTTCTCAAATGTCAAGGCCCCTAGTACGCAAACATCAGGAATCAGCAAATCCTCTGGGGATGTTTTGTTTTGTTCAGCAGGGAGGGGGCTCTTTTTATCTTTACAGCTCATTATTTTCCAGTGGTGAGCACACTAAAATGTTTTGCTGCATCTTTTTGCCACCAAAAGCAAAACGTACACCTTGAAATTTTTTTAAAGCCCTAAAGTTTCTCCCCTGCAGCTGCTTCCTTTAGACCCGCTGACTATAGAGTAAGATGTGAATGGGGTGGGAGAAGGCAGCAAGCCTGGGGAGGAGATTTTTTTTTTAAGTCTGACACCATGTTTAATTAGTACTGTGTGAAAATTTTATTGTAAACAAATAGAAAGAAAAGCAAATACAATTGAGTTTATCTTGATAAGATAAAATGAGTTTATCTTGTTGGGCAGACGTTCAGGTCTTTATCTGTCATCATTTACTACTATCAGGCTTATTTTTGAAAGAGAAGGGCGCCCATCTTTCGACACAAATCGGGAGATGGGCGTCCTTCTCCCAGGGTCGCCCAAATCGGCATAATCGAAAGCCGATTTTGGGCATCCTCAACTGCTTTCCGTCACAGGGATGACCAAAGTTTATGGGGGCATGTCGGAAGCATAGCAAAGGCGGGACTGGGGCGTGCTTAACACATGGGCGTCCCAGGCCGATAATGTAAAAAAGAAGGACATCCCTGATGAACACTTGGCCGACTTTACTTGGTCCTTTTCTTTTTTACGACCAAGCCACAAAAATGTGCCCTAAATGACCAGATGACCACCAGAGGAAATTGGGGATGACCTCCCCTTACTCCCCCAGTGGTTACTATCCCCCTCCCACCCTCCAAAAATTTTTTACATATTTTTACAGCGTCTATGCCAGCCTCAGATATCATACCCAGCTCCATGACAGCAGTATGCAGGTCCCTGGAGCAGCTTTAGTTGGTACTGCAGTGCACTTCAGGCAGGTGGACCCAGGATCATCCCCCCCTCTACCTGTTACACTTGTGGTGGTAATGTGAGCCCTCCAAAATCCACCACAAATCCACTGTACCCACATGTAGGTGCCCCCCTTCATCCCTAAGGGCTATGGTAGTGGTGTACAGTTGTGGGGAGTGGGTTGGGGTGGGTGGGTTGTGCGGCTCAGCACACAAGGTAAGGGAGCTATGCACCTGGGAGCTTTTTCTGAAGTCCATTGCAGTGCCTCCTAGGGTGCCCAGTTGGTGTCCTGGCATGTGAGGGGGACCAGTGCACTACGAATGCTGGCTCTTCCCATGACCAAATGGCTTGGATTTGGTCGTTTCTGAGATGGGCGTCCTCAGTTTCCATTATCGCCGAAAATTGGGATGATCATCTTTAAGGTCAACCTAAATGCTGAGATTTGGGCGTTCCCGACCGTATTATCGAAACGAAAGATGGACACCCATCTTGTTTCGATAATACGGGTTTCCTCACCCCTTCCCAGGGACATCCTGCAAGGATGTCCTCAGGAAAACTTGGGTGCCCCCCGTTAGATTATGCCCCTCCACGTAATTCCATCCATTGTTCTTCTGTTTCATTTATAAAACACATTTTAACAAACAGGAAATGTTATTGCAGTTTCTTATTTGCTTTTAAATCCACTCCACATCTAAAGCATTCATTATTAGTATTGGTTACTAATAGCCAAATATTAGCAACTAAAAAACTCATACCTACATCTCCACGGTTAATTCCCGCCCCCAAGACACCAATATTACTATTGAATGATCCCACCCCCACATCTAAATCACTGCACCCCTAACACTCTGACATCAGAGAGCACCACTGCTATTCATCCACCTGTAACATGTTCTTAATTCCTCCAGCACCTCTCACTCTCTTAGGGCTCAAAGCATGCTAGCATTTTTAGCGCGTACTAATCATTAGTACGCACTAACCGTGTAGATGCCTATAATATTCCTATGGGTGTCTACATGGTTAAGCATGCCTTTGTAAACAGGGCTGTTAATAAGAACATCCTCACACTGTACAGCTTAAATCTCATCTGGTTTACGGCATTGCTGTCCATTCACTTCTCTTTCAGAATACCCTAGGGAAAGTGCCACTTGGTGATAATGCACTCGACATAATTTGTCAAACCCCGGTAAAAACAATTATTTTATAGGTTTATGTACATGCCAGATGTGGAGGGCCGCTTATCATCCATCTCCTCTTTATCATATGCCATGTCATATCTCATCTAATTCACACTCGTGCTATGACATATCATGGTCTTACTGTATCTCATGTGTTCATTGTGAGAGTAATTTCATAACAGAATGTCCAGGACGGGAGGCCAGAAGGTGGTTATGTTTAAAAGACATAGAGGTGGCTACAGACAATTTACACCTGCTCGGAAGCTGAGGTAAATATGCATGTGTAAATGTATATTTTTATAATCTATGTACATACCTGACTCCATCCAAGCTACTCCCTCAAACATGTCCTATACACATGTCACATACAAGTACATGCCTACTTGGTACTTGTATTTCTGTGTGTTTGTGTGTGTGTGTGTGTGGGGGGGGGGGGTAATCTTATAAGGTGCATTTTACATATGCATATATCCTATATAAAATTTGCCCTATATGGAGTCTTCGGCACACTCATATAGGCGGAGCTGGCAACAGTATAGTGCTTTCTGAGTGCACTATAGGAGTGGAATGGGCAACTTGTTTAATGGCACCTGTTATCAGGATTTTCTAAAACCCCATTCTGCACGTTATATGAATCCATGTTCTATCACTCTGGGAACTGACAAGCAAGAAAACAGGCCAATTATTACAAAAATAAATGCTATTTATTTACAAGCAAGTGAAGCAACCATAAGTGGAAACACAAATAACTAAGAATTATGTGTAAATGTGGGGTAACTTAAGGGTCTTTTACCAAGTTGTGGGGAAAAGGGCCCTGTGCTAGCGGCGGTGGCCGGTTTTCCTGTGCACCAGCGCTGATTTTTCCTCAGATGGTAAAAGCCTCCCCCCCCCAAAAAAAAAAAAAAAATTGCCACATGGTGAGATAACTCTTACTGTGTGACCATGTGGCAGGAAACTCTTACCGACACGCATTGAGGCAGTGATAAGAGCTCAAGCGCTAACCCAGCAGTAACTGGGCAGCTCACGGTGATGCTCGATTACCGCAGGGTTATCGCCGTGCAAGCCATTTCCATGGGTTTCCTTTTTATTCCGGAAATGGTGCTTGTGGCAGGACTACCACCTGCAGCCGCGTTGAGCTGGCGGTAGTCCCAGAAGAGTGAGCGCTAAGCCCTCAATGGGCTTACCGCTGCTCTGTAAAATGGTCCCTTAGGAAAGTAAAAGACATTTTCTGGTTAATTAACCATCAGGTCATGCAATAACCAGCTATTCATCAATTCCTCCAAGAAGAAAAACATAAAATAGGGCTAGTTGACATCATTATATATTTAAACTAAATGGTATTTATTTACTAGTGATTGTCATGTTAACACATATATCAAACAACTTTCTGAAAATTTCTGGAAAACCAATATGATATGGAAAAATATTTTCTTTGTCATATCTGTGATCAGCATCCAAAAATGTATAAGAAATATCCAATCTCATTAAGGATACAAAAGTCATGTTGTCCACTGAGAGCTTGGATCAAAGGTTCATGGCTAACCATGCCATTTACTGTCCCAATAATATGGACAGAGAAGAAAGATCATGTTACAGACTGTTATATTTGATTCCTAAATGGATCAGGGCTTTTCTTCCGAAAACAGTCAATTTCATATCTTAGGACCAGTGCCACATGACATGGTTCTATGTGGACAGTGAAATATGTATTTCAGCCAAATAGAAATATTGTATTTTCTGATTCAGGGCTCTAAATTCTATTAGATCAACCCAAATTTGTTGAAGAAACAAATATTTTTCTGAAATTTATTCTCCATTGTAATCAACCATATCAGAAGCTACTGAGAAGTCTAAAGAGACAATAAAGACATTGTCCTCTATCTCAGTACCTAGGGTTCTCAATATTAGGTACTACTAGAGCCTTCACAGAAACCATATTGTTGAATTGTTGAGGATGAAGGAGATTCCTTTTGTCAACAAAATCCTTCAACTGTAGGAAAACACTGAGCTGTGGCTAACTAGAGCATAATGGGTCTAAATCATCTTTTTTTCAGTAACTGATCTAGTGTTTATCATGGTCATGAAGTAAGGAAAAGTAATACAAGTCTTCAGTAATACAAAAAGGTTCAAGGCTTGATGTAGTAAGACTGACTTGCATAAAAAGTTTTGAAACAGGCAGCATTTTACTGTCGATCCTGCACAACACAGCTTTTTGAGCATTAAGCTCTGTCAGTTTCTCAGGTTCAGAGCCCGCGGGGCTGGGCTCTGGAGCAAACGTGAGCCCTTGGGCTGCTGATGAGGAGCGACAGCAGCAGGCAAAACCCACCAACCAACACTGGGCAAGCACACCGGCACTGGCAAGGACTGCAGGAACCGCCCAGCGAGCCGGAACACATGGACTGAAATCCCCTGGACTGGAGGACCCCGGACTGGTCCGCACTGGACCGGATCACACTGGACTGGAACACACCGGACTGGAACACACCGGACCGGAGCACTGGACTGGAACACACCAGGCTGGAACACACTGGACTGGTCCGTACAGCTTCACCTGCACTTAGCCACTGCCCCCCCAAGAGTTGAGCCCCTGGGTTCGAGTGGCCAGCAGGACTTACCGGATACAGGATAACCCCGGGACCAGGACTAGAACAAGCTGGAAACAGAAGTGGTCCTAGGAACTAAACTAACAGGGGTGCTCCTAACAATAAACCAACAGAAGTGCTCCTAACCACAGTGCACCTATGCACTGAACTACAGCAGTGTCACACAGCACTAAACTACCAAAGGTGCTTCCTAAGCACCAAACCAACTGAAGTGCTTCAAACGGGAAAGCAGGGGAGCCACAAGGGAAAAGCAGGAAAGCTAAAGACATAAGCTAACACAGGTGCCGTAAGCACCAAGCTACAGCAGTGCTCCACAGCACTAAACTAACCTAGGTTCTACTAAGCACCAAGCTACAGAAGTACTTCTAACAGCAAAACTGAAGTGCCTCTAACAGCACCAAAACCAGAAGTACTTCCAACAGCAAACTGAAGTGCTTCTAACAGCACCAAAACCAGAAGTGCTTCCAAAGCACAAAAGGGAAAGCAGGGGAGCTACAAGGGAAAAGCAGGGAAGCTAAACACAAGACAGAAGTGCACACTGCACTAACACTAACCTGGACCTAAAGCAAGACGCAAACGCAAACGTTGCAAAGGCCCTGAAGGGAAGAACACCACTTCCTTATCAAGGCCCTGCCTGATGATGTCACCACTACCAGACACAGGCAGACACAGGGGCGTAGCTACGGGTGGGCCTGGTTGGGCCCAGGCCCATCCAATGTCTGCTCAGGCCCGCCCACTCAAGCATCTGCAGCAGCCTTCATTGGATATCCATAGCGCTGATCCAGCCCACCTACCTGTCGGGCTTGAGGAAGACTCGGGATGCAAGCAGTCGCAGACGGCATTGAAATGCAGGTCGCAGCTCTTGACCCCGTGCGTGACGTCCTAGGCTCTTCCGCAGCGCGCTGAGATGTTGCATCGGTATGGTGTGGTTGTGCACGGCGGCGCGCTCAGCCTCGTCTTCGCTCCGCTCCGTCCGTCCATCCATCTCGAGTGTGACTCAGACCCCCTCCCCCATCGTGCCATACACAGCAGTGAAAAATCGGCTGCATGGTCTCCTCCACTGCACCTGTGTGTGAGCTCAAACCTGGACTCCCTGCTGCCTGGGCTCAGCTGAAGAACAGTTGGGCCCTCAGTGATCAGTACAGCCACAGGCCTCAGCACTCCACTGCAGCCACAAAACAGGCACAGGAACCAGCACATTCTCTGCATACTGAAGCCCGGGTAAAATAAAAGTTTTAAACGTGTAATGCTGGTGGACATCTAGGTGTAGGTGGGCTATTCACTGCCTAGGGAAAAAAAGGCTAGTACTATATTTAAGGTTGGTGGGTTTCTAGGTGGGGGTGGGCATCATTGGTTGTATATTTCATATTTATGGGGTTTTGGCTGGGGATGGTCTCTGTAGTAGCCAGGTTAAAATTTAAAAAAAGTTTTATATTTAATGTAGGCGGGTTTTTGGGTGGGGTGGGCTCTGAAGTGCTCAGGACATTAAAAAGCAAAAGGCTTTATATTTAGTGCTTCAGGGTGGGTGGGGGAGATTGGGACGAACAGGGGAGATGCCAGACTATGGGGGTAGGACAGGGCTGAAGCTAGGCTACAGGGAGGGGTAGGGTAGGGCTGATGCCTAGCTACGGAATTGATGATAGGGAAGGGAAGGGCTGATGTCAGGCTACAGAGATGGATGGGGGTGGGTAGGGAAGGGAAAGGGAAGGAAAAGAAGGGCTGATGCCAAGCTACGAGGATAGATGGGGGTAGGAAAGAGAAAGGAAGGGCTGATACCAGGCTACAGGGATAGATGGAAGGGAAAAAGAACTTCAAAGGTATTTACCCATTTTTGAATACAGTTTAATCAGGCATTTACATTTGTTATAAAGTAAAATTTGAAGGATATGCCATTGCTGTAATTATATTGCAGGATCCTGTCATATGTGTTGAGATGTTTGCCATTATAGTATACTTATGTCTGGTCAAGTTTAAAATATGGGATAACGTAACCCTCTTTAAAAATATTAGCTTTTCCATTAAGTATGTATATGGTTTATGCTGATGCAGGGCAGCTGTCGGGCAGACTAATTAGAAATACATAATCTAGTGCAATCTAAGGCATTATTTTGTAGTATACCAAGAAACACTACTCATACCTATATAAATAGTGCCCACCCATATTAGCTCTGGGCCCACCCAAAATGTCAGGTCTGGCTACGCCACTGGGCAGACAGCATACTGACACAGAGCTAGAGCTAACTCAGGCAACACGCACAGATGCAGTATAGTGAAGCAATTAGAGTCATGCTGCTGGAAGCAGCTAGCACAGAGAGACAGAGCTAGCTCAGAAAGGACAGACAGAAGAAACAGAAGCCAGCTAAGAAGCTGACCACCAGAAATAAGGTATGTCTGGGAGAGGTCACAGCCACAATCGTGACAAGCTCCATACACGAGGTTTCTTCCTGGTAGCAGATCGACAGACACAGTTTTTTTCTACAGACCATTGCAAAAGAGCCTAAAGACTCCTGAGGCAGGCTGGTTGGTCGTCTAAAGACTATATCTTTGCATCATCTTTGCTGTGTTCTTCCTGCTTAGTCCGGTGCCATTCTGGTCTTTGGGAACAAAGGACCTGTATTATGCAATGTTTCCTTATAGGTGCAAAATGGGAAAATGTTAAGCCAAGTCAGACTGTTTATTTAATCATTCTTGTATCTGTTTCTTTCAGGATTTAATTCTTGAGATTTTGGAAGGGCTTTTGGTAAGACCAATTGTGCAATTTATACACAAATGCAGACCTAATTTCATATATTATCAAACATATAAATGGCAAGTGACCGACTCACCTGCAAATGCACAGTAGAGACTTCCCTCTCTGTCCCGCCCCCGCGTCAAGACGTGATGACGGAACAGAGAGGGAAACTGTGCTGAGGAGTGCACCACACGGAAGGGGAGGGAGGGAACCGCCGAGGTCGCTACCGTCCCCCCCCCCCCCGAGGTCACCGCTACCGCTCCCCTCCCCCGGGGTCACCGCCGGCCCCCCTCCATTCAGGCCGGGCCCTCTCTTCTCCATTGAACTTACAGTGCCGAAACCGCAGCACTGTCTTCAACTGCAGCAGGCAGATCAGCTCCCGTAGGCCTTCCTTCCCTGCCTGTGTCCCGCCCTCGCTGATGTTACATCACACAAGGGCGGGACACAGGCAGGGAAGGAAGGCCAACGGGAGGCGATCTACCTGCTGTGGTTTCGGAGGTGAGACACTGTACATTTAATGGAGAGGAGAGGGCCCGGCCCGGGTGGAGGGGGGGCGGCGACCTTGGGGAGGAGGGAGGGAGGGGAGGGTAGGAGAAATGCTGGACATGGGAGGTCTCAGAAGGATAGAGGCCTTGGAGCTGGGAGGGAGGGGGGCCTTGGAGCTGGCTGGGATGGAGGGGCAGAGGGGGGCCTTAGAGCTAGGAGGGAGGAGGGGGGCCTTGGAACTGGGAGGGAGGGCGGGGGGCCTTGGAGCTGGGAGGGGAGGGGGAGGGAGCCTTGGAGCTGGGAGGGAAGGAGGGACGATGCTGGACATGGGAGGTCAGAAGGAGGGGGGCCTTGGAGCTGGGAGGGATGGAGAGAGGGGGGCCTTGGAGCTGGCTGGGAGGGAGGGATGGAGGGGGGCCCTTGGAGCTGGGAGGGAATGGGGCCTTGGAACTGGGAGGGAGGGCAGGGGGCCTTGGAGCTTGGAGGGGGAGGGACTGGGAAGGAGGGAGGATGCTGAACATGGGAGGTCAGAAGAAGGGAGGCCTTGGAGCTGGGAGGGATGGACAGAGGGGGGCCTTGGAGCTGGCTGGGAGGGAGGGATGGAGGGGGGCCCTTGGAGCTGGGAGGGAATGGGGCTTTGGAGCTGAGAGGAGGGGGGTCTTGGAGCTGGGAGGAGGGGGGCCTTGGACCTGGGAGGGAGGGACAGAGGGCCTTGAAGCTGGCAGGGAAGGAGGGAGGGTGGGGGGCCTTGCAGCTGGAAGGGGAGGGGGGAGGGAATGGGACCTTGGAGCTGGGAAGGAGGGAGGGAGTTAGACATCAAAATAGAACATACCAATACTCGCCCATTTTAACGGGTTTAACGGCTAGTTCATAATAAAATGTTTGTGTGTGTATGTGGAGGGTAGCTATGTGAGGGAGCAAAAGAGGGTCTACTGTGTGTGTGTGTGTGTGTGTGTGTGTGTGTGTGTGTGTGTGAGAGAGAGATAGTCTGTGTCTGTGTACATGTGTCAGTTGAAGATAGTGGTCAGCAGCACCATCATCAAGTCTCTGCTCTGTACTTTTCTGCTCCTTCTCCTCCTCTTCAGTGGGAATATCAGTTTGAATCCTGGCCCTCCAAATGTTTACGTTTATGAACACTTACACCACCTGTGCAGATCAAACCACAACCTCTCCAATCTTATTTCTGTCCCTCCCCTTTCTCCTCTTCTTGCTTTTTCTCTTGTGATCTTTGGAACCACTCTGTCTCCAAGAAGCTTGCCTATATTAATGGCCTTTTTATCTCTCATAATCTATATCTTCTTGTTCTGAGACTTTCCCCAAAGATTCTGCTTCAGTTGCTGCTTTCTGTCATGGAGGTTACCTTTTCACCCATACATTTCATCTGAATGGCTGTGGTGGTGGTGATAATAAATTGCTGCTCACCCCTTCTTATAGGTTTCAACCCTTTCTTCCACCTCAGTCTCACTCCTATTCTTCTTTGAAGTTAACTCCTTCCACCTATTCAGTCCTCTACCTGTCCAGGTAGCTTTCATTTATCGACCCCCTCATAAGTCTCTCCCTTCCTTTCTCACTTTGATTCCTGGCTTTCCTTCTTTTTCAAAACATTCTCTCCTCATTCTTGGGGACTTTAATATTGATGCTGATGACTACTCCAACTTTTACCCCTCAAAGTTTCTTGCTGTAACTTCCTTATTCCTTACTGACTATTGCAACCTACTTCTCACTGGCCTCCCACTTAGCCATCTATCTCCCCTCCAATTCGTTCAGAACTCTGCCTCACGTCTTATATTCCGCCAGAACCGATATACTCATATCACCCCTCTCCTCAGGTCACTTCACTGGCTTCCAATCAGATACCGTAGACAGTTCAAGCTTCTCCTCCTTACCTACAAATGCATTCAGTCTGCTGCTCCTCACTACCTCTCTACCCTCATCTCCCCCTACGTTCCCACCCGTAACCTCCGCTCACAGGACAAATCCCTCCTCTCAATACCCTTCTCCACCACCGCCAACTCCAGGCTCCGCTCTTTCTGCCTTGCCTCACCCTATGCCTGGAACAAACTTCCTGAACCCCTACGCCAAGCCCCCTCCCTACCCATCTTCAAATCTTTGCTCAAAGCTCACCTCTTCAACGCTGCCTTCGGCACCTAACCTTTTGGAAATCTAGACTGCCCCACTTTGTCTGTACACTTGTCTTTTAGATTGTAAGCTCGTTGAGCAGGGACTGTCCTTCTATGTTAAATTGTACAGCGCTGCGTAACCCTAGTAGTGCTTTAGAAATGTTAAGTAGTAGTTATTCAATCTTCAGCTATGCTCCATTATGCCTACTCACCAGCATGGCCAATGCCTCAATCTTCTCCAATTGCTCGTTTTCTAATTTCTTCATCTCAGTTTTTCTCCTCTCTGACCATCATCTTATCATTTTCACACTTAGTCACTCTCTCTCTCTCTCTCTCTCTCTCGATCTTGCCCAATCACCACTAACACATTTAGGAATTTCCAAGCTGACCCTTGTATTGTTTCTACCACGTTTCACCTCTTCACTTATCTAAAATGTTGTCCGGGTCTGTTAATGAGACCATCTCTTCCTATAATGCTATTCTGTCTTCTGCTCTGGACACTCTCACTCCTTCCATTTCCCATCTGTAAGATGTATCAAACCCTAGCCTTGGCTGACCTCCTGATTTCACTACCTATGTTCCTGTGAGCGTCTTTGACTAAAATCACACTCCCATGCTGAAGTCATACATTTCAAATTCTTGCTGACCTCCTTCCAGTCTGCTATTGTCCTTGCCAAGCAAGACTACTATATCCATTTGGCAAACTCTCTTGTCTCCAACACTCACCTACTTTTTGCCACACTGAATTCTCTCCTCAAAGTGCTGCCACCTCCAGCTCCCTTCACTTTCTGCCCAGTCTATAGCCAAATACTTCCATGACAAGGTTTATTAGGTTAATCTTGAGTTCACCACCAGATCACCCCATACCCTTCCCCTCCCTTCATTCTCACAATGTTCCTTCAACCCCTGACATCCTTTTTTACTTTTCTGAAATCCCAGAACAAGAAAATGCACAGCATCTCTCCTCTTCCAAACTCACTACCTATTTCTCCCACTCATCTATTCCCCTATAGTCTCCCGTACTGTTATCCCTTCCATCTGTCATATCCACAGTCTTTCACTTTCCATTGCAACTGTTTCTTTAAGCATGCTGTGATTACATCCCTTCTCAAAAAATCTTCATTGAATCCTACCTGCCCTTTCAACTATGGTTACATTTCTGTCCTCCTTTTTGAATCCATGCTATCTGAATGTGCTGTTTACCCCCACTGTCTTGACTTTATTTCATCTTAGGTTATTCTTGATCCACTTCAATCTGGCTTTTGTACTCTACATTCTACAGAAACAGCCCTTGCCAAAGGTTCCAGTGACCTGGTCCTGGCCAGATCCAAAGGCCTTTACATACTTCTTGACCTATCTGCTGCTTCTGACTCAGTTGATCACAATCTACTTCTTGCTACTATGTCCTTTACTTGGATCTATTCTGTCTTGGTTTTCTTATTTTAGGGTATGCTAAAGGATCCTCCTTTACTGCTCCCACCATCAGTCAGTACACTTCAGGACCTTTTTTCTATCTATTTTTGTCCCTTGTTGCTTTGTCTCCTCTCATGGTTTCCATTGTCTTACCCACCTTGTCTATCTATTAAGATGCTACAAATCATATCCGTATTGTATGAATGTTCTACCATGCTACATATTGTGGTGTATCATTTACATTCTATAGACAGTTACCATCTTTCTGTTGTATAAATGCTCAAAAGTTGTTTATATCAATGATACTAGTTCTACAGTACCTTAAATGAATCTCTTCATAAAGATTAGCATACTTGGATTCACACATTTTTGGAGGTTTAGAAGTTTATTTCTATTATGTTGGTGGTGGGCAGTGACAAGAAGCTTGTTTCCTAACACCCACCAAAGGATCGATCCTGTCCTTGCTATACTGTGACAGTCCCTTGTGCTCCTTCTCTAAAATCACTGCTCTGATTTCCTCCTACAGTTCCCCAATCTTATTCTCCTGGCTGACACTCTGGTAAGGCCAAACTTCTGCTACTGATCATTGCTAAATTTTTATATTAATTTTATTGAACTTCTTAGAAGCAAATAAAAACAGTTTCATTAATAGCATCCCTCACTCTTCCCCAGCTGAGCACTACTGGTCAGATATAATGACTAATGAGGAGAATGAGGAGAAAGGTCACACCAAGCTCAATGATCTGAATTTAAAAAATGACAACTTTGATTAAAAAGGCTAAAACTCAGGGAAGCAGGGTGGGAGAAAGTTGGTGGAGAAAAATGGGTGAAAGTAAAAGGAGCTATAAATATGGTGTCAGGTCTTATATCAGAAAAGTAAGAGGAAAAGAGAGCAGATATGACTCCACCCAAAAGTGAGAAAACAAAGAAAAAAGCTGAACACTGAAAAGATATAGGAGTGGAGGAGTGGCCTAGTGGTTAGGGTGGTGGACTCTGGTCCTGGGGAACTGAGTTCAACTCCCACTTCAGGCACAGCTCCTTGTGACTCTGGGCAAGTCCCCTCCATTGCCCCAGGTACAAATAAGTACCTGTATATGTAAGCCACATTGAGCCTGCTATGAGTGGGAAAACACAGAGTACAAATGTAACTAAAATAAATATAAAGGATCTGAAAAAGAAGAACGCAGGGAGGAATGTCTGTTCTGTCTGCTTTATCTAGATTGTAAGCTCTTTGAGCAGGGACTGTCTCTCTATGTCAGGTGTTCAGTGCTGCGTGTGTCTGGTAGCGCAATATAAATGCTATTAGTAGTAGTAGTAAAAGATCAGGGAGACAAGGCAAGAAATCAGGATAGCAAAAGCTAGAATGGAACAAAAAAAATAGCTACAACTGAAGAGCTAAAGCAATCTTTTAGTTCTACCTCTGGTCTTCATACTTTCTCTGTCATATCTGAAAAAAAAATCAGCTATGACAAAGGATAAAGACTAGAAGTGGAACTAAAAGACTGAATGATAATGAGGAGCAATGTGCTGAGAGAGATGGAGAAAAATTTCAATATTCATTATTCACTGAAGAGGTCTTTGGATAAGGACCACCAATGAAAGTGAGGTGTAGACATCATTTAGACAAGAGAATGTTTATATGGAGCTGACAGTCCTGAAAATGGGCAAAGCCATGGAATCATATAGGATCCATCCAAGGCTCCTAAGTAGGACATGATTAAGGCACAGATAAACTGGGTATGTGCCCAGGTCTGAAATGTTTAGGAGGGGCCCTCTCAGGGATGCTAATTCAATGGCCCTGAGAACTCAGCTGCTGGCAGAAAGAAGGGGTTGGGCCTACAGAGGTCTATCTATTCTCCCACTCTCCATACATTGTCCTTCAGTCAAAAGGAATTGGTGAGCAATGCTTCTTTACTGCTGTTTCCTCCTCTGTTGGTTTTTCTTGGTAGGGAAATTAGCCATATGAATAGTAGCAATGCTAAAATAAACAGTAAAACTTACAAGCAAAACCAAATAATTTGTAGAGGCCATAAAATTATATGGTTTATTAGAAAGACTAGGCCCCATATTCAAAAGACACTGAGCACCTGAGACAGAGCATCGAGAATGCCCTTTTCACTAGATGGTCTACCAGTAGTGCTAAAACACATGAAACATCCATGATAAAACGCATATCATTTTTTCTAATCTATAAGAACATAAGAGTAGCCATACTGGGTCAGACCAATGGTCCATCTAGCCCAGTGTCCTGCATCCAGCAGTGGCCAATTCAGGTCACAAGTACCTGGCAGAAACCCAAACAGCAGCAACACTCCATTCCACCAAACCCAGGACAAGCAATGGTTTCCCTCTTCTCCATCCCAATAGCAGACTATGGACTCCCCTCTCCCTAGGAACCCGTCCAAACCCCCTTCAAACCCAGATATGCTAACTGCTGCTGTTACAAGAAATATTTAACTTGGGGAAATTGCTCAGAGCATTCGCTGTATTTCTACGTTTTAAGATATATTTTGGTTGTTTCTCCACCAATTACCTATTAAGGTAAAAAGACTTACAATTGCAAGAATAAAAGGGATTCAGTATTATATTTTGTTGAATCACATTAACCTGCAATGCATAAGATTTAGGAACTTGTGCTCAAAGCATGGCACTAAGTTTTAAAAACGACCTTACATTAACCTGCACTGCAAGTTTTAAAAGCATGTGCCCAGAACATAAAGACCATACATTTAGCTTTAGAAAGATTTATTTTCACAATACGAATAATGTAATAAGGTTGCAAGCAAGTAGTCTTTTAAAAAGGATCTTGGAACAGAGAATTTGTGCTTTAACACAAGGTGACAGGTTTAAATCATAAGTTAACTTAACTTACAAGTCCTTGTTGCAGAGCACGAGGCAGAGGTCACAGGAATCCTTACAGCAGTCAGTGATGGAAGAGAAGAGCAGCAGAAGAGAAGAGAAATCTGTCTCTGTGTAGAACAGCTCCTGCCTTTTATACATTGCAAGTTGCAGGAAGACATGATCACATGAATCTCAGCACTTGCTTCCTGGTTGCACTGGGTTGTGGGTAATTTGCAAGGCATTATGGTCCCTAAGGTGCACTGGGAAATGTAGTCCGTACCATGATCACATGTTATGTATTTTCCCTTCTGCACATGTGCTTGGCAGATGGTTCATTGTATCAAGCAAATGGCTTTTTTGTTTATACTTTCCTTTTGTCAATAGGTGTATGGATTCACACCTCCACAGTCTTTTTGTCTCCTTGTGTCTACTGGTTGTCTTTGATCCTTTGTTCACCCTCAGCAAGGCTTTTTGATCAGAAGAAGGGAGGAAGTTAAAAAAAACTCTTTGAAGTAGCCTCTTGTTTGTATTTGAATAGTCCTTTTGTTAAGAGTAGTAGAGGTGTTAATGGCTTTAGGTAACCACCTAGCCAAGCTTTTGCTATCAGAAGTTTCCCAGGGAAAGGGAGGGGGAGATGAAAGCCAGGCTAGCTGATCTCAAATTCTCAATGAGTGTTTAAAGCTGTTTTATATTTGTATCTGATCCAGCACAATCAATAATTCTGCTACACATTTAATTCTGACAATTAAACTCATATCATTACACTGCCACAACGTAATCCAGTAGCAAGTTTCAAAGCTTAAACATTCTTTGCGTGAAAAAGCATTTCCTCCCATTTGTCTCAAAAGTATTTCCATGTAATCCCATCAAGTGGCCCCCAGCCCTCACACCCTCCGAAAGAGTAAAACATCAATTCATCCCTACCCGATCCACACCACTTAGGACCCTATAGATCTCAATCATATCCTCCCTCAGTCATCCGCCCTTCAAGGTGAAGAGCCCCAACCTCTATCCTTTACCCATATGGGAGGAGTTCCATCCCCTCCATCACCCTGGTTGCTCCTCCCTGAACCCCCTCCAATTCCACTACATCTTCCCTGAGACACGGTAACCAAAATCGAACACAACACCCAAGGCGAGGTCACACCACGGAGCAACACAGAGGCACTACAATCAGTCTCATTCTGCATCCCCTTCCCAACAACTCCCAGCATCCCACTGGATTTCCTGGCTGCCACCGCACACTGGGCAGAAGATTTCAGTGCACCACCCACAATGACACCCAGACCTCCTTCCTGAGTGCTGAATCCCAAGGCAGACCCCAGCATCAGGCAACTATGATTTGGATCAAAATGTACATCACCCTTCATCCGTCCACATCAAAGTTCATTTGCCACTTGGATGCCCAGTGCTCCATTTTCCCAAGGACTTCCTGCAATTTTCCACAATCTACATGTGTTTCCACAACCCTGAATAGTTATCTGACAGACTATCTCTGAATCCACACTAATTATCCTTAATAACTTCTCCTAGATGTCATTGTGTTATTCATTCCTCTTTGTAATCTCTCTTTTCCTGTAGAACAATCTACCTATCTCAGGAAATGTCGCAGTTCATGCATAAACTGCTGGTAAGGTATGAATCGTGTTTTTAGAAATTCAAATAGTTTGTAGTTTATAATCAAAGCAAATACTTTTGTGCTGAATAATTTTCTTATGAAATTCATCTTCAGCATTGAGCCACAGCACTGGCTGAAAGTGACAAGTCAGCTCTCACCAGTGAAAAATATGGCAGCCTCCACTGGGTCTTTCTTTTATTAATTAGAGAAGCAGGAATGAGATTGGTCTGTATTAGAGATATACAGTATGGAAAAAAGGAGCAGAGTGATGCAATAAGTGGTGGGTTTATTCAGTTGCCTTGTGGTGACTTTGTGCTGCTGCCACCATTCAGAGGGACAGTAGTACAGGAGAGCTTAGTGGCTTGGCTGGAGCGGGGCCCATGCCTATAGAGACATTGGAGGATTAAGATAGAATGACAGGCAAGTACGGCAGCCATGACAGGGCTCTAGGAGGCAGTAGCATGGGGCACAATCAGGCTTATTTTCGAAAGCCAATTTTGGGCGTCCTCAACTGCTTTCCGTTGCAGGGATGACCAAAGTTCAGGGGGGCGTGTCGGAAGCTACTACTACTACTACTACTACTATTTAGCATTTCTATAGCGCTACAAGGCATACGCAGCGCTGCACAAACATAGAAGAAAGACAGTCCCTGCTCTAAGAGCTTACAATCTAATAGACAAAAAATAAAGTAAGCAAATCAAATCAATTAATGTGTACAGGAAGGAGGAGAGGAGGGTAGGTGGAGGCGAGTGGTTACAAGTGGTTACGAGTCAAAAGCAATGTTAAAGAGGTGGGCTTTCAGTCTAGATTTAAAGGTGGCCAAGGATGGGGCAAGACGTAGGGGCTCAGGAAGTTTATTCCAGGCGTAGGGTGCAGCGAGACAGAAGGCGCGAAGTCTGGAGTTGGCAGTAGTGGAGAAGGGAACAGATAAGAAGGATTTATCCATGGAGCGGAGTGCACAGGAAGGGGTGTAGGGAAGGATGAGTGTGGAGAGATACTGGGGAGCAGCAGAGTGAGTACATTTATAGGTTAGTAGAAGGAGTTTGAACAGGATACGAAAACGGATAGGGAGCCAGTGAAGCGACTTGAGGAGAGGGGTAGTATGAGTAAAGCGACCCTGGCGGAAGACGAGACGGTCAGCAGAGTTTTGAACCGATTGGAGAGGGGATAGGTGACTAAGTGGGAGGCCAGCAAGAAGCAGATTGCAGTAGTCTAAACGAGAGGTGACACAGCGAAGGTGGGACTGGGGCGTGCTTTACACATGGGTGTCTTCGGCCGATAATGGAAAAAAGAACGGCGTCCCTGACGAACACTTGGACGACTTTACTTGATCTTTTTTTTTTTACGACCAAGCCACAAAAATGTGCCCTAAATGACCAGATGACCACCGGAGGGAATCGGGGATGACCTCCCCTTACTCCCCTAGTTGTCACTAACCCCCTCCCACTCTAAAAAATTTAAATATTTTTTCCAGCTTCTATGCCACCTGGGAGCTTTTTCTGAAGTCTACTGCAGTGCCCCCTAGGGTGCCCAGTTAGAATCCTGGCATGTGAGAGGGACCAGTGCACTACGAATGCTGGCTCCTCCCATGACCAAATGGCTTGGATTTTGTCGTTTCTGAGATAGGCGTCCTCGGTTTCCATTATCACCGAAAATCGGGATGACCATCTCTAAGGACAACCATCTCTAAGGTCAGGGCTTTTTTTGAGGGGGTACTTGGGGGTACTGAGTACCGGCACCTTTTCCATTGTCTGCTAAAATTGACCCATGGTCCCCAAGTTTTAATGAAAGATCTCAGGCTCTACACACCAAATCTGCCTTGTTGTAGATTCTGTGACTGGTTGCAGGGGGGCCTGGCTATTGTGGGGTGGGTCTCTCAGTGATCACCCCACCCCTGAAGGGTGGCCTAGCATTTGAGTACCGGCACCTTTTTTGCTAGAAAAAACACACTGTCTAAGGTTGACCTAAATGTTGAGATTTGGGTGTCCCCGACCGTATTATCGAAACGAAAGATGGCCGCCCATCTTGTTTTTATAATATGGGTTTCCCCGCCTCTTCGCGGGGACGTCCTCAGGAAAACTTGGGCACCCCATTCGATTATGCCTCTCAATGTGTTAACAAGGTGGAAAGTTCGGATCTCAATGGAAAGCAGCACAGGGAAGGTGTGAAGGTAGCGATGGCCTGTGTGGGAGACGGCCAAAATAAGAGAGCAGGGGTGGACCAAGGAATCTCATCAGCCAATGGTTGGTTGAAGTAACCTTATTCAGCACCAGACTTGTATATGACCGGACACGGGACTGTGTTTTGACAGATCTACCATCTGTCTCAGGGGTCAAACACTGTGTGGGAGACGTCATGTAATGTATTTTGTGACGAGCCGTTTAGCTAATACATTTTATAAGCATGTTCAGTAAGAGCTAATGAGCAATCAATCAGAATCTTTTATAGGACTGTCAGAAATAACAAGCACTTAGGACTTTCCCATAGTGCAGTCGGTGCTTACTGGCAGCTAATTAACTTGCCTTCATAGTGCACATTAAGCCCCTCCCTCCTTTAACACTGTCCACAGTGATCCCTTCAGTAAGATTCTGTCTCAGACACTGAGTTGTATTTAGTGGTCTCATTTTCTCTTCCAGAGGGCCTGGCCTGCACCCAGTGGCGTACCAAGGGGGGGGCGGTGGGGGCGGTCCGCCCCAGGTGCACGCCGCTGGGGGGGTACCGCGGCGCGCACCTGTTGCCCAGTCTCAGTCCGAGAAAGTTTGCAATTCGCATGTGTTCTCTGCTCCCTCTGAGTCTGCCCCGGAACAGGTTACTTCCTGTTCCAGGGCAGACTCAGAGGGAGCAGTGAACACATGCGAATTGCAAACTTTCTCAGAGACAGGGCAACAGGCGTGCGCCGCGACACCCCCCCCCCCCCAGCGGTGTGCACCCGGGGGGTGTCATTTTGCCGGGGGGGGGGGGAAGAGGTGTCATTTCGCCTGGGGGGGGGGCGTATCAGCGATCCGCCCCGGGTGTCAGCTAGGGTTGGAACGCCACTGCCTGCACCTCTATTTCATCCAGTTGAATGTGGAAAGTGGTGATTGTACACAGATGAATCCTCTCTTCAATACAAGGGATCTTTTTTCAATTCATTTAGCACCTGAAGCATATTGTCCTATAGAGAGTTCTCATGATTCTGCTCTTCCTTGTATTGCTCTCCCCTGAGTCACTGGAAGGGGTAGGGGTGGGAGTGAGTGGTTATCAGGCTTATTTTCGACAGAGAAGGGCGCCCATCTTTAGACACAAATCGGAAGATGGGCATCCTTCTCACAGGGTCGTCCAAATCGGCATAATTGAAAGCCGATTTTGGGCATCCTCAACTGCTTTCCGTCGCGTCGGAAGTTCACGGGGGCGTGTCGGAAGCATAGCGAAGGCAGGACTGGGGTGTGCTTAACACATGTGCATCTTTGGCCGATAATGGAAAAAATAAGGGCGTCCCTGACAAACACTTGGACGACTTTACTTGGTCCTTTTTTTTTTCACGACCAAGCCACAAATATGTACCCTAAATGACCAGATGACCTCCCCTTACTCCCCCAGTGGTCATTAACCCCCTCCCACCCTAAAAAAAATTTTACAATATTTTTCCAGCCTCTATGCCAGCCTCTAATATCATACCCAGCTCCATGACAGCAGTATGCAGGTCCCTGGAGCAGTTTTATTTGCTACTGCAATGCACTTCAGGCAGATGGACCCAGGCCCACTCCCCTCCCTGTTACACGTGGTAGTAAATGTGAGCCCTCCAAAACCCACCACAAACCCACTGTACCTACATCTAGGTGCCCCCCTTCACCCCTAAGGGCTATGGTAGTGGTGTACAGTTGTGGAGAGTGGGTTTCGGGGGGGGGGGGGGCTCAGCACACACAGTAAGGGAGCTATGCACCTGGGAGCAATTTCTGAAGTCCACTACAGTGCCCCCTAGGGTGCCCAGTTGGTGTCCTGGCATGTGAGGGGGACCAGTGCACTACGAATGCTGGCTCCTTCCACAACCAAATGGCTTGCATTTGGTCGTTTCTGAGATGGCCGTCCTCTGTTTCCATTATCGCCAAAAATCGGGGATGACCATCTCTAAGGACGACCATCTCTAAAGTCGACCTAAATGTTGAGATCTGGGTGTCCCCGACCATATTATCGAAACGAAAGATGGCCGCCCATCTTGTTTCGATAATATGGGTTTCCCCGCCCCTTCGCGGGACTTCCTGCGAGGACGTCCTCAGGAAAACGTGGGTGCCCCGTTCGATTATGCCCCTCTATGTATCCGGCATAGGGGATCACAGAACCTTGAGGTGCATCCTCCCTCTCCAAGGGCAGGAAACCAAGGTGGCAATCCATGCCACACACCAGACTGGGACTCCCAGTGCTTCAGTGAGGTAGCAGCTATAGATATTTACAAAAGAGTTAAATGAAAGTTTATAGTACACACTCTAGTTGAACAGGTAAATGGTTTTATTTGTATTGTAAATCGCTTTGATTCTTGGCCTGAGAGGCGTATATCAATCATTGATTACACATAAGCATATTAAACTTAGTCCATTCCTTCCTGCAAAGGCTAAGCAAGACACCTCGGGCAGGGGAAAACCATCTGTTCCTGAAACACAAGGGTGAGGGGCTCCTCTGATACCCTGTGAAAGCAGAGCAAATCTATCCCGTCCCACAGTGCTTGTATTCTCTGGAAGGGATGAAAAAATTGAAATGTGACTTGATAAAAACTGTAAGAATAAATAAAAGATTTTGTCCAATCATGGACTGAAAAGATTACAGTGGTGGCAGATGTGCTTTTCCATTGCTGGGAGGTTCAAGGCAGAGTTTCTTGCTGTCTTCTCTCATTTTTATCCTTAGTCAGAAACATTAGTTTTGAAAATTCAAAATGCAGAGGATTGCACAGGATTCCAACTGGTGGGGAAATCATTAAAATGTATTTACATGTGACAATTTGCTCTTATTCCTGTCTGCAGCAACAAGAGAGAGGAAATCAAAAGCGCAGTAAACAGAACACTGAAAAGGAAACAGTGCGGCCTCAAAAGCTGGTGTGAAGAATCCAATTCTTGTTGCACTTGTGATGGGGTCGATATTCAAAGTAATTTAACCGGACAGAAACGGCTCCTGGCCAGTTAAGTCACTTGTTTGGAGTTGGTAGTGCTTTGGGCTTTGATCCTGGTGACCTCAGTTTGAGTCCCACTGCAGGTCCGATTTTCAGCAACTAATGTTTGCATCAGGGTCTAAATAAATAAACATTAACAAATGAATGAATGTATGTAAACTTTAAACATATAAAAAGATATAAATATCCCAGAATACTGTATATAAATGATAAAACTGATATAAAATGACACCGATATAATATTGAATAAGTAATATCCTAAAAAAGTGAAAGCATATAGGAAAAGTACAATAAATGGGAGCTGCATATGTCACATACCTACGGATGGTATTTAATCCCAAAGAAAAGAGTATTCCAATGGCAAAGAACAAACTTGCCTTGAAAAAGACAGGTCAGTTCCTAACTAGAATGACAGACAAGATTAACTGAAACAATATTAAGATTCGGTGATGCATTAATAAGACAACCATGGTGTGCTGACAAGCCTGATGGGATATAACTTCTTGTGATTACCAAGGTTGCCAATAGCGTGTGGCCATTAATAAAGATTAGCACATGAGCACTTATTTCATAGCTGGTGAGAGCTAAAGTGCTAATCGTGAGCTAATCAGTTAAGGAGTCTTTTACAAAGTGGCGGTGAACCCAATGCAAGCTTACTGCACGCTAAAACAGAACTAACGCCGGGCCAACGCGGCTGTCAGCAGTAGTTCTAGCTAGAGTGTGCGCCATTTCTGGTGATCCGTGAATTTTTCCCCCTAGCACGGCGCTAACCTGGCAGTAATTGGCATTTCCACGAACTGCCTGGTTACAGCAGGGTTACCACAGGAGCCCTTACTGCCACCTCAACGGGTGGCAGTAAGCACTTCCCGCTGCATGGCCACATAGCAAGGGTTATCTTACCATGTGGCTATTTGGGGGGGGGGGGGATTTTTACCTGCTGCAGTAAAAAGGGCCCCCTGGTGCATGGGAAAAATGCCTCCTCCACAACCGCAGGGCCTTTTTTCCCGCAGCTTAGTAAAATGACCCCTTGGTGCGTAGTGATGTAGATGCACTGAGGGGGTCTTTTACTAAGGCATGTTTTTAGCACGCAGTAAAAATAGGCGCGTGCTAAAAGCTAGAGACGCCCATAGGAATACATAGGCATCTCTAGCATTTAGCACGCCCTAAGAACGCTAGCGCACCTTAGTAAAAGACCCCTTGAATGATTAGCACAGAAACACCTACTCTCCATTCCCAGACATATGTCCTTAGCCCAAAATCAAAAATATATTTTAACGTATGGACAGTGAGCACATTTGGAACTTGCCGTGGGATGCTCAAGTGCGCCCCACGGGATGATCTTTAACTACTACTACTTATCTTTTCTATAGCGCTACTAGACATACGCAGCGCTGTACACTTGAACATGAAGAGACAGTCCCTGCGCGACAGAGCTTACAATCTAATTAGGACAGACAAACAGGACAAAAAAGAGATAAGAGAATATTAAAGTGAGGATGATAAAATAAGAGTACTGAACAAGTGAATAAGGGTTAGGAGCATAGGAGCCGACTCTGTGGGTGCTTGAATACCCCCAATATTGCATAAATTCCTTGTATGTGTCCAGGGAGGGGTTATCTCCACTGGGGTTAGCACCCCCAATAATTTAAAAAAGGTGGCTCCTATGGTTAGGAGTTAAATCAGCATCAAAAAGGTGGGCTTTTAGCCTAGATTTGAAGACGGCCAGAGATGCAGTTTGACATACCGGCTCAAGAAGTCTATTCCAGGCATATGGTGCAGCAAGATAAAAGGAATGGAGTCTGGAGTTAGCAGGGGAGGAGAAGGGTGCAGATAAGAGAGATTTACCCAGTGAACAGAGTTCCCAGGGAGGAGTGTAGGGAGAGATGAGAGTGGAGAGGTACTGAGGAGCTGCAGAGTGAATGCACTTATAAGTCAATAAGAGGAGTTTGAACTGCATGTGGAAATGGATATGGAGCCAGTGACGTGACTTGAGGAGAGGGCTAATATGAGCATAGCAACCCTAGTGGAATATAAGTCATGCAGCAGAACTTTGAACAGATTGAAGAGGAGAGAGATGGCTAAGTGAGAGACCTGTGAGAAGTAAATTGCAATAGTCTAAGCGAGAGGTGATAAGAGTGTGGATGAGGATTCTGGTAGTGTGCTCAGAAAGGAAAGGGTGAATTTTGGTGATATTATAGAGAATGAAAAGTCAGGTTTTAGCAGTCTGCTGAATATGTGCAGAGAAGGAGAGGGAGGAGTCGAAGATGACCCCAAGGTTACGAGCTGATGAGACGGAAGGATGAGAGTGTTATCCACAGAAATAGAGAATGGGGGAAGAGGAGAGGTTGGTTTAGGGGGAAAGATAAGAAGCTCAGTCTTGGTCATGTTTAGTTTCAGATGGTGGTGAGACATCCAGGCAGCAATGTCAGACAGGCAGGCTGATACTTTGGCCCGGATTCCTGCTGAGATTTCTGATGTGGAGAGGTAGATCTGGGAGTCATCAGCGTAAAGATGATACTGAAAACCATGAGAGGAGATCAGAGTACCAAGGGAAGAAGTATAGATGTAGAAAAGAAGAGGTCCCGGGACATATCCCTGAGGTACACCAACTGACAGTGGGATAGAAGTAGAGGAGGATCCACCAGAGTATACACTAAAAGTACAATGGGAGAGATAAGAAGAAAACCAAGAAAGAACAGAGCCCTGAAATCCAAGTGAAGATACCTTATCAAGGAGTAGGCTGTGATCAACAGTGTCAAAAGCATCAGACAGATCGAGAAGGATGAGGATAGAATAGAGACCTTTGGATCTGGCAAGGAACAGGTAATTGGAGACTTTAGCAAGCGCTGTTTCAGTTGAATGAAGGGGGCGAAAGCCAGATTGAAGTGAATCAAGAACAGCTTGAGATGAAAGAAAGTCAAGGCAACGGTGGTGAACAGCACGTTCAAGTATCTTGGATAGGAAAGGGAAGAGAGAGATGGGGCGATAGTTGGAAGGACAGGTAGGGTCTAATGGAGGTTTTTTAAGGAGTGGTGTGACTACGGCATGTTTGAAGGCATCAGGAACAGTCACAGTGGACAGTGAAAGATTGAGGATATGACAGATAAAAGGGATGACAGTAGGAGAGAGATAGTATTAAGTAGATGGGTGGGAATAGGATCAGAGGAACAGGTAGTTAGTTTCGAGGAGGAAAGAAGATGTGTAGTTTCCTCTTCAATGATTTCAGAAAAGGGAGGCAGGGGTTGGATGGTTGAGAGAATGGACTAAGGGAAGGAGAGGTGGAGGTGATCTGGTTGAGAATTCAAGTTTAATCTTGTGAACCTTATCATGAAAGTACTCAGTGAGAGTCTGGGGAGAAAGTGAAGGGGGAGTTGGAGGTGAAGGCACTTTGAGTTCAGTGTGGCAAAGAGACGTCGAGGGTTTGAGCCATTTGTCAACTGGATGTAATAGTCCTGTTTGACAAGTAAAAGAGCAGACTGGAAGGAGGTCAGCAAGAATTTGAAATGTATGAAGTCAGCATTGGCACGGGATTTCAGCCAAAGGCGTTCAGCAGAGCGGGCACAGGAACATAGGTAGCGGATTCTAGAGGTCAGCCAAGGCTGGGGTTTGGTACATTTTACAGAACGGGGAATGGGAGGAGCGAGAGTATCCAGAGTAGAGGAGAGAATAGTATTATAGGAAGAGACAGCCTCATTGACAGACTTGCTGTGGTACACATGCACTAGCACTGACTGCAGCTTAGTAAAAGGACCCTTTAATGTGCAATTCTATAAACGGTGTCTGCGTTTACATGTGTGAGGGTACAGAATACCGGGACTTTCCCTGGTAAGTGTGCAGAGCACGGCAGCTAGTGATGCTCTGTAAAGGGTTGTTCATATGGGTGGGATATGGGAGGGGCACAGGTGGTGCTGCCACTAACATGCCATATTCTGTGCCCCTCACCACATTTAGACGCTCACAATTACATCAGGTCTGTGGCTGGCATAACTGTAACCCCTAGATTTTACCCACTCCAATGCGAGGTTTCACTGGTAATTTTATAATAGAATCCAGGCTTCGAGATGCTGGAATAATAATTTATAGTTTAGTTTATAGTTTATTTAGACTTTACTAGACTGCTCTAGTTTCCAATGCAGAGCAGAGTGGTTTACAAAACTGCAGTCTAAAGAAATCAAGAAAGCAACAACAATTTTGATAGTAAAGTTAACCATTCATAGAAAGAGCAGGGGAAAGGGACAGGCAGAGAGGTTGATAAAGTAAGATTAAGGTTACATCTCATGCTGGAAATCCTGTCAGCCCGGGTGCTTGAAAGCAAAGGATTTCTGAGATGAAAGTGGGAGAGAATCCCCCCCCCCCCAAAAAAAAAAAGGAGAAAAGAAGAAAAAAGCACTATCAGGTGAATTTTCAAAAGAGAAGGTCGCCCATCTTCTGACACAAATCGGGAGATGGGCGTCCTTCTCGCAACGTCACCCAAATCGGCATAATTGAAAGCCGATTTTGGGCGCCCTCAACGGCTTTCCATCGCAGGGATGACCAAAGTTCGTGGAGGCATGTCGGCAGTGTAGCGAAGGAGGGACTGGGGCGTGATTAAGAGATGGGCGTCCTCGGCCGATAATGGAAAAAAGAAGGGCGTCCCTGACGAACATTTGGGTGACTTTACTTGGTCCATTTCTTTCACGACCAAGCATCAAAAAGGTGCCTGAACTGACCAGATGACCACCGGAGGGAATCGGGGATCACCTCCCCTTACTCCCCCAGTGGTCACTAACCCCCTCTCACCCTCAAAAAAATCTTTAAAAATACTTTTTTTGCCTGCCTCAAATGCCATACTCAGGTCCATCGCAGCAGTATGCAGGTACCTGGAGCAATTGTAGTGGGTGCAGTGTACTTCAGGCAGGCGGACCCAGGCTCATCCCCTCCTACTTAATGTGGCAATTAGCCTTTAAATGCCACATTAAGTAGGAGTTTCCCTTTTGAGGCTTTTTCCTCCATGTTTTCCATTTTTACATGTTTTCATTTCTCTCATTGCTGGATAAGAGTATGATCTATGCAGCCAGATATTAAAAGCTGAAATAGAGGCGTGATTTTCTGAAGGGGATTATATAGTTGAGTACTTAAAAGACTGCCATGCAGACAATTACTGCTGGAGCCCTTACTGCTTCCTATTTAGGAGGCAGTGAGGGCTCTGGCGGTAACCCAACAGTAATTGGCCAGCTTACGGCACTACCCGATTACCACCAGGCAGGTCCAGTCCCCGTCCGCTAGCGCCAGAAATGGCGCATGGCAGGCCCAGAACTATCTTTTCATAAACAACTTGGAAACAAGTATTTCAGTAAGTTTATAAATAAATGAATTTATAAATGAATTTATAAGGAGGAAAAAAGCCCCGAGAAGCACCTTCACCCCGCAAACCAGGCGGGTGGAGGGCTAGGACTTCTTCATCATCGGCAGAAACCTCTTGTTGTTCTTCAACTGCCTTCCTTTTCAACATCAATTTATAGCACAAGTTTGCTTTTTGTTTGATTGACATAAGAGGTACTTAGCTTGATTGACATAAAAGGTACTTAGCTTAAGAGACAATTCTTTTCTCTAGGGCTCCTCCGTATCTCTGACCCAGAACTATCGCCAGGCTCCTGGGCAAGCCCAGCGTTAGGGCCGATTTGCAGTGTGCAAAGCCATTGACAGCCCTTCCGCATCTTCATGAAAGGGCCCCTAAGTGTGTGAAACAAAAGAAAAATATGTGAATATTGAGAAAATGTCTGAAAATTCTGACAATGAAGCCACCTGTGACCATCTCTAGCTATTACCTGTGAATTCAATCAGACATGTTAGCCATTTCTATATCCCTCAAATGAAAAGCACCTTTGTAAACTATCATCTCTTATCTCTTTGAAGTAAGAAAAATGCTGTGTAACATAACTTAATAATATTTTAAACTAGTGAGTCATTTTCCTAGGGTATGTTTGTACTCCAGGGTGTCTTAAAACACTACCCCTGAGGAGTAAGCATAAGAACAGACGCCACATCAAGGGATTCTCATCAGTTTCCCCTCTGGGATCATTTGAAAACCACACCACTCTGATCAAGTTTGACATTATATGTGCCAGAGGGGAACCTGATGAGTACCATCTGATTTTTATTCTAGGATAAGCAGCAGAAAATCTGTTTTACTGTTCTGGGATCTTGCCAGGTACTTGTGATCTGGATTGGCCACTGTTGCAAACAGGATACTTGGCTTGATGGACCTTCAGTCTGTCCCAGTATGGCAACGCTTATGTTCTTATGACTTTCCCCTTGCTTCTTCCAGGTTGGAGTCTGCTAAAACCCCCTGGAGCCTGTTAGTAGATAAACAGAGATTGGGAAAGGAGGTCACTGGATCTACTTTAAATGTTTGAGAGGTTAGAGCATTTTCCTAAGTATTTTTCTATTTTCTATTGCCAGAACTCGGTTCAAACTGCCACATTGTTTAATTCTGTGGAGTATGTTTTATCCATGGCATTTGTACCACTTTGCAATTGGAAAGTAAAGACTTTCTCTTTAGAAACTGCTATGGGTACAAAAATACCCCAGGCATTCACAGCTGCTTTTTCTGTGGGTGCCTTTTCCATGAAAATTAATGTGCATAGATCTGAGAACTTCTGTACCTGAAATTTGATGAGCATATCAAACTAATTCCATACAATGTTTGGCCACAAACTTAAAAACATAAGAATAGCCATACTGGGTTATACCGATGGTCCATCTAGCCCAGTATCCTGTTTCCAACAGTAGCCATTCCAGGTCACAAGTACCTGGCAGAATCCCAAAAAGTAACAATATGCGGAATCGCAAAGAGTAACAAGATTCAATTGTACTAACTCTGGGGAAAGCAGTGGCTTCCCCATGTCCATCTCATTAACAGAAAATAGACTTTTCCTCCAGGAACATGTCCAAACCTTTTTTAAACCCAGATACGCTAACCACTGTTACCACATCCTCCGGCAACAAGTTCCAGAGCTAAACTATTTGTTGAGTGAAAAAATATTTTCTCCTATTTGTTTTAAAAGTATTTCCTCAAGTGTTCCCTAGTCTTTGTACTTTTTGAAAGAGTAAAAAACCAATTCACTTCTACTACACCACTCAGGATTTTGTAGACTTCAATCATATCTCCCCTCATCTGAAGAGCCCTAATCTTTTTAGCCTTTCCTCATACAAGAGGAATTCCATCCCCTTTATCATTTTGGTCACTCTTCTTTGAAACTTTTCTAATTCCGCTATATCTTCTTTGAGATACGTTGACCAGAATTGAACAAAATACTCAAGGTGAGGTCACACCATGGAGCAATACAGAGGCATTATAATATTCTTGGTCTCATTTACCATTCCTTTCCTAATAATTCTTAGCATTCTGTTTGCATTTTTGGCTGCCACTGCACGCTGAGCAGAAGATTTCATCATATTGTCTTCAACGACACCTACATCTTTTTCTTGGGTGCTGACCCCCAAAGTGGACCATAGCATCAGGTAACTATGATTTGGATTATTCTTCCTAATGTGCATCACTTTGCATTTGTCCACATTAAATTTCATCTGCTATTTTGATACCCAGTCTTCCAATTTCCTAGGTCTTCCTGCAATTTTTCACAATCCACATGTGTTTTAACAACCTTGAATAGTTTGGTGTCATCTACAAATTTAATTACCTCACTTATTCCAATTTCCAGATCATTTATAAATATGTTAAATAGCACTGGTCCCAGTACAGATCCCTGTGGCACTCCACATATCACCCTCCTCCATTGAGAGAAATGGCAATTTAGTCCTACCCTCTGTTTCCTGTCCAATAACCAATTCCTAATCCACAACAGAACATTGCACCCTGGAGTCTCTCATGAGGAACTTTGTCAAAAGTCTTCTGAAAATCTGGATACTCTACATCAACCAGCTCACCTTTATCAACCTGTTTATGTCTTCAAAGAAATGAAGCAAATTGGTGATACAAGACTTCCCTTGGCTGCATCCATGCTGACTCTGTCTCATTAAACTATGTTTACCTATATGTCCCATAATTTTATTCTTTATAATAGCTTCCACTATTTTACCTGACACTGATGTCAGTCTTACCAGTCTGTAATTTCCCGGATCACCAATGGAACCCCTTTTTAAAAATTGTGGTTACATTCGCCACCCTCCACTCTTCAGGTACTATGGATGATTTTAATAACAGGTTACAGATTACAAACAGCAGATCAGAAATTTCATGTTTGAGTTCTTTCAGTACCCTTGGATGCATGCCATCCAGTCCAGGTGATTTACTACTCTTTAATTTGTCAGTTTGGCTCAGTATGTCTTCCAGGTTCATAAATATTTTATAAAATCTCAGCTGGTGATTGGGGCTATGATTCTCCATGTGAAACAAGTCACCAGCTGAGATTTTATAAAATATGTGTAACCATGGTCCACTCTAGACAGTCCTGGATGCTGGCTAAGTTCTTTGGGTCAGCCCCTGACCAGGGCTCTCTTTGTGAGCTGGGCGCAGGCTGTGATTGTGCTAAATCCCAGGGGTTTTGCCACCACCTTTTCCACTTTAACACAGTCCCATCCCACCCAGCAGAACAACCTGGGGCTGCAGTTTGTCTTCTCCCTTGCCAGGCAAGCATTCCACTAGGCTTTTCCCCAGCTGCTGGACTGTATCCAGGACCAGACCTCCCTGTCCATTCGTCTTCCTCAGAGGTGCGGTTTCTATCTCTCCCTTCCCTGGAGCTGCCTCCTCACTGCGACCTCTGTTTCTCAGCCAAAGTCAGTCTCCAATTGCAGCCCCTGCTTCTGATGCCGGGCAAGATACTCTCTCACTCCATGGGTCCTGGCAGGGGTGTAGGCAGAAGCTTTTATCCCATCCAAACCCCACCCTCATGCATAAGAACACTGTCAATCATATTTTCATAACATTCACAACTGTATCAGTCTCCCAACTCCACCCACCTTAGGCAGCTTTGCTAGCTCCCATCAATATAGCAACCCCCAGGGGGTTACATATTTATGAAAAACATTGTATGGAATTAATAAACCCCTAATTGCAGTAAGTTTGATATGCTAAGTGCAGGACTGGTCTTAGGCAGGAGCAACTGGTGTGGCCGCACAGGGCCTTGTGCTCCCAGGGGCCCACGCTGCCAACTAGAGACCTGCACAGCAGATCCAGCACTGATCCCTTCCCTCCCCAGTCCACAAAAACCTGATTTTTCTTTGTTGTGCTGGCATTGGTAACGGGAACAAGTTGTCTGGACTGACCCAGTCCTTCCCTCTACAGCATCCCACCCGTGCTTAAAAAGGAAGATTACATCATAGGGGCGGGATACTACAGAAGGAAGGACTGGTCAGCCCAGACAGCCTGTTCCTGTTGCCATTGCTGGTATCAGCACCAGCAAAGAAGTCAGGTTTTTATGGACTGGGGACTGAGGGGGGCCTGAGAAGTTGCAAGACTCTGGGGGGGGGGGGGGGGCAGGGGACAGGTGCTGGACTGAAGGGGAAGGAAGGGAGAGGTATTGGATCCACAGCAGAAGAGGACAGGAAACAGAGGGGAAAACAGGGGACACAGAGCTGCTGGGCTATAAGGGGGAAGGAGAGATAAGAGACAAGAAGTGCTGGACCATAGGGGTGGAGGAGAAGGGAGAGAAGACAAGTAAATACTAGATCATAAGGGTAGGGAGAGGGGACAAGGAGTTGATGGATCATTGGGATGGAGGGGAAGGAAGAGAGGAAAGAGAATTACTGGACCTTAGTGTTGAAGGAGAGGTAAAAGGGAATTGTTGGACCATAGGGGTGGAGAGGAAGGTTGAGGGGACAGGGAGTGTTGAACCATAGGGATGGAAAGGAAGGAGGGGGACAAGGAAATGTTGGACTATAGGGGTGGAGGAGAGAGAGGGTTGGGCAGGACAGATAGATGGACTACAATTGTGAGTGGAGAATGAGAGAGAGGAAATGTTGGGGTAGAAGAGTATAGGAAGGAAGAGGGAGGGGAGATGCTTGGCATGGTGGAACCATGTAGGAGAGACCATCAGGGTTCTCAGGGGAGATACGTGAGAAAAGGATGGTGAGTACAGAGGGTAGAAGTTGCAAGTGCACAGAAGCTGGAGGGACCTGAAGCCCTGTCTTCCCCCCTCCCCACAAAAAAAATCACAAGAAAAATAAATAAATGACAAGGAAGAAGTCAATATTAGCCAGTAATGTATTCCTTAACTGCACAAATACTGCATATGTACAGAAGAGCTTCATGCTGAGCCTGACAGTCATATGACTGTATTGTGAACATGCATATTACTTTTCCATAAGAGCATGGCCAGTTACCTCATGTACACAGTGCTGCAGACTGATTCTGTTACAAAATTCACTAATAGGTGACAATTTCTCAGGGAATGGCATCTCTCGTAGAATTTCTCAAAAGGTTGGTTACCAACTTTATCTGGGCGTAAGATGTCCCCCCCAGAATAGTTAAACACTGCACAGAATATCTGGGTATAAAACTCCCCCTAAACACCACACAGAATAACTGGGTATAAGATTCCCCCCCCCCCCTAAATAGTTAAACACTGCACAGAATATCTGGGTGTAAGATGCCCCCCCTAGAATATTTAAACACTGCACAGAATAACTGGGTACAAGATTCCCCCCTAAATAGTTAAACACTGCACAGAATATCTGGTAATAAGATGCCCCCCAGACTATTTAAACACCACACAGAATATCTGACCATAAGATGGTGTCAGAAGTCATCCAGGTACCACCACCATTTACTGATTTATTCAGGTAGGTCATACTGTGGCCTCTTCAGAACAGCTAAAAACTGAGCCCAAGATTCATGACAAAACTATATTAAGGCCCAATTTACAGGATATGTTCAGTTCTGGCAGTATTTTACAAAAGGCTCTGGCAAACATGAAGCCTTTTATAAAATATCTGCTGCCACTTGCAGTGGGAGCAGCTGCTTCACAAATATATATGTCGAATTGTCAGCACTTTTACTTGGAAGCAGAAATTTCACAACTGCCACACGTGACTGGTGCTGCCCTATTTTATAATCCTAGGCTTGTAAATGCCACCAATTAAATAGTGAGGGCACAATTTTTCTTTTTCATTGCTCTGGAGGGGGAATTGTTGGAATGTAATTGTATTTTACATGCATTGCCTGTCACCTATTATTTCTCTGTGATTACTCTGTGACCTCTGATGTGAATTACTTAGAGAGGTCACACAGCTATGTAACTTCCTGTGGGGGTTAGACACAGCACATGCAGCACATGGAGCACATGGAGCTCATGTTCTCTCCTAACCTGAGAGGATCTATGGTGGTGTGAGCATCCATTACCATCTAAGCACATGGAAGGAGCTGATAATACAAATGTATAATAATATGTATATATAAGCCTGTCTGATTATAATCTAACTACAAACTGTGAGTAAACAGATGTTTTGTTACTTCAACTTTAAAGTGACTCAGCAGTGAATTATTCAGGGGTGAATGAGAGAGAGATGAAGAAAGAAATTAACATTTCTAAAGCTGAAGCTGTGTGTACTAAAATCTGCTAATTATTTACTACAAATAATCCAACAAAAGGGTTATGGGCCCAGGGCCAGGAATTGAAAAAGAAGAGAAATATTACCAGGCAGAAAAAAAGGCCACATTTTTCTCTTAAGTTTTAAAGGAAAGATTCAGTCTGTCTCTCTCTCCCCCCACACAGCAGACAGAAGGCTAAGAAAATGGCTGAGGGAGGAAATTTACCATTTTTCTATTCTCTCAAGGTGCCTAGATTAACTGAGTTTAATTATCAGCAGTGGGAACTAAGATTCATATGTCTCCTTCGAGCAAAAGGATTAAACATATGCTTAGACCAAGACAGAACAGCTGAAAATATGGCTGAATGGGACAATGCAAACTATTATGTGAAGTGCATGCTTTTGGAAGCTCTCTCAGAGAAACAAGCCATATTAGTAGAGGGAAAAGATACACCAAAGGACATTTTATATAAACTGAGAACTATGTATGCAACTACATATACAAAGCAGCAACCAATTTGGTTGGCAGAGTTGAATGAAACCAAATTAAGGGATAAAAGTAAATGTAATGATCACATTATGCATCTTATGTCTTCATTTCAAAAGTTAGAACTTTCTGGAATTCCCATGTGTGATGCATTGAAAAGAGCATTTCTTTTTACCTCACTATCAAAGAAGTTTGATGTTTTTAGGTCTGTAAATGAGGCCATTGAAGGGCAATCTTTTGAACAGACAACATCAAAACTAAGGCAGGAATGCATAATAAATGATTCTGAGGAGATGTGTTCTCAAAGTCAGTCAGAGAGAAATGAAACAAATTTCTTGGCAAAGAACAGAGGAAGGCGGAGCTATGGGAAAACTCCACCCAAGGGCAAGCTGATTTGCTACTCATGTGGAAAGGAGGGACATGTATCTAAATGGTGTAAGGAAACACAAAACACTCCCTCTAGCTCACCTAAGCCAATGGAACTAAAGAATTTTCAAACCAGGAAATGTATGAAGGACAAAGATAAACACAAGGGTTTTCTAATGGCAGAAAAATCTTTGACTATGGTAAATAATAATTCAAATGAAAGTACTTGGATTTTGGATTCAGGGAGCACATGCCATTTAACCAATTGTAAGAATTTCTTTCAGGAAATGTGTCCAGAGGAAGGTATTCTTAAAACTGCAAACGCAGGGACTGCTAAGATCCAAGCAAAAGGTATTGGATTCTTAAAATGCAAAGTGTCTAATGAAGTTAAAGAAATTCCTGTAAGTGATGTCTTGTATATTCCCCAAGCAGTTTGCAATATGCTTAGTGTATCTACATTAGATAAGAAGGGATTTGCGATTCATTTTGAAAATAGTAAGTGCACAATCTCTAAAAATGATGAAGTGTATGCTGAAGCTTTTATGCATAATGATGTTTATAAGCTGAACATTTCAGGTGAAGCCTCACATATGGCGCAAGTAAGGAAGAATGATGGTAAATGTAGTCTGGAAATCTGGCACCGCCGCCTGGGACATCGTGATTCTAAGGTGATCCAGGATCTTTACAGTAAGCAACTGGCCACCGGCATTCAGATAAGTGCAGATGCTGGTAAAATGGAGAAATGCATAGACTGTGTTACTCAAAAAGGTGTGAGACCCTCATTTCCTGCATACACAGGAAATAGGAGTAATAAAGTGCTGGACTTAATACACAGTGACTTATGTGGACCGTTTAATATCCCATCATTGGGAAATAACAGATTTGTGCTAATATTCTTGGATGATTTCTCTAGATATTGTGTGGCCTATTTGCTGAAAGAAAAAAGTCAAGTCACAGACATGCTGAAGAAATACGTAGCCATGGTGAGCAATAAATTTGAAAGAAAACCAAAGGTTCTTCAGACCGACAATGGTGGTGAGTTCACTTCACAAAGCATGCGCACATTTCTAGAACAAGAAGGCATTCAACATATCACAACAGTAGCTTATACACCAGAGCAAAATTCTGTTGCAGAGAGAAAATTTAGGTCACTTGTGGAAATGACCAGATGTATGCTGTCAGATAGCAATCTCCCTAAAAGACTATGGGGGGAAGCCATTCTCACAGCAGTGTACCTACAAAACAGAATGCCAACTAAAGGCGCTGAGCGCACACCACATGAGACATGGCATGGTAGGAAGCCAAACCTGTCACACATAAGAACATTTGGAAGTACAGCATATGCTCATGTACCAAAGCAAAGAAGGCATAAGCTGGATTCCACAACAGAAAGGGGCATTTTAGTTGGCTATACTCCAGGACACAAAGGATATAGAATTTTGAATCTGAAAACTGGCATTGTTGGCATAAGACATGTTACATATTTTGATGAAAACAAAAGGGTTGATAAAGGCTGGATTATCCCAGATGAGCCTTATCATCCAGAATATGAAACTAGAACCATAATAGACATGCCAGTGTATATAAATGCCATACCAAGGCAGATGTCTGAAAGCAACTCATCTGTATCTAACGAGGAACAGGCAGAGGAAGCAGACACAGAAAGGATCATTGAAGAAGACAGTACAGTTGGAGAAGGGGAATCAATTGGAGAAGGACTCTCAGATTTTGAGGATGCGGAAAGGTCAGACCAACCTGTTGTCAGACGCTCATCCAGGGAAAACAAAGGTGTTCCACCCCCAAGACTGTCTTACTTAACAAAGTCAGCAGAAGCTCAAGAGCCCTTAACATGGGATGAGATTGAGAAAATGTCAGCAGAAGAAGCTGCTGAATGGCATAAAGCTGCACAAGAAGAAATTGATGCATTGGATAAAAATAATACTTGGATTCTTACAAAATTACCTCCTGGCAAGAAAGCTATAGGATGCAAATGGGTATTCAAGTTAAAAAGGAATGCACAAGGAAAAGTGGAAAGGTATAAAGCCAGATTAGTCGCAAAGGGATATCTTCAAAATTATGGAGAAGATTTTGATGAAGTGTTTGCACCTGTAGTGAAACACACGACAATAAGAACACTTCTGAGCATTGCAGTCTCAAAAGGCATGCAAGTCAACCACATTGATGTGAAAACAGCGTTTCTTCATGAAGATATAACTGAAGACTTGTACATGGAACAACCAACAGGTTTCATAAATACAAAACAAAGACAGCTAGTGTGTAAATTAAACAAAGGTCTTTATGGATTAAAGCAAAGTGCAAAATGTTGGAATGAAAAATTGCATGAAATATTGACAAATTTAGGATTTAAGCAAGGTGAAGCAGATAAATGCTTGTACACTAGGTGCACAAATGGACAATATGCATACATTTTAGCTTTTGTTGATGATCTGCTCATTGCAAGCAAAAGTGAGCAAGAGTACAAGGACATTGTAAAGTGTTTAAACCTCAATGTTGAGATAAAAGAACTGGGTAATGTGTCATACTATCTTGGTATAGAAATTGAGAAACAAAATGATGGTTCTTATCTTCTAAGCCAGAAGCAGAAAATAAATGAGCTTATTGAAAGTTTAGGTATGCAAGATGCCCAAGTTGTAAGCACTCCCATGATCACTGATTTTCTGAAGGATGAAACAGTAAGAGAACCTTTACCAGATAACATCCAATATAGATCAGCCATAGGTAAGCTTTTATATCTAGCTACCACATACAGGGCTGATATAGCAAATGCAGTAGGAATTTTGAGCAGAAGGGTCAGCTCACCTACCAAATCAGATTGGACTGCAGTTAAAAGGATGGTAAGGTATTTAAAGGGTACCATTGATTGTAAATTAAAGATTTCAGCCAATAGTAATCCAAAACTAATATGTTACTGTGATTCAGATTGGGCAGGGGATCATTCTAATTATAAATCCACAAGTGGATATGTGTTTATGTATGGAAATGTACACATTTCATGGGCCAGTCATAAACAAAGTATTGTGAGTCTGTCTTCTACAGAAGCTGAATATGTGGCCGTATCGGAAGCGTGCAGAGAACTGATGTGGATTGAAAAACTTTTGCTGGATTTCGGAATAGCTGAAAAGAGACCAATCCAGATAATGGAAGATAATCAGAGCTGCATCCGACTGTCACAGAATGACAAGGTTCAGTCACGCACCAAGCACATCGCAACGAAATACCACAACGTGCGAGAGTTGGCGAAAGAAGGGGTCATCAGTCTACACTATTGTCACACCAGTGAGATGACAGCTGACATCATGACCAAACCGTTACCCAGAGAACATTTTGTGAATCTGCGTATAAAGCTTGGACTTTGTATGAATAAATAATTGCATGACAGTTATGCATGAGAAGGGGTTTGTTGGAATGTAATTGTATTTTACATGCATTGCCTGTCACCTATTATTTCTCTGTGATTACTCTGTGACCTCTGATGTGAATTACTTAGAGAGGTCACACAGCTATGTAACTTCCTGTGGGGGTTAGACACAGCACATGCAGCACATGGAGCACATGGAGCTCATGTTCTCTCCTAACCTGAGAGGATCTATGGTGGTGTGAGCATCCATTACCATCTAAGCACATGGAAGGAGCTGATAATACAAATGTATAATAATATGTATATATAAGCCTGTCTGATTATAATCTAACTACAAACTGTGAGTAAACAGATGTTTTGTTACTTCAACTTTAAAGTGACTCAGCAGTGAATTATTCAGGGGTGAATGAGAGAGAGATGAAGAAAGAAATTAACATTTCTAAAGCTGAAGCTGTGTGTACTAAAATCTGCTAATTATTTACTACAAATAATCCAACAGGAATTATGAAGAACGACTCCCTCAGTTCCTGGTTCTTGTCTGACTGCTTAATAAAAAAGATTTAAACATAAAAAACCTATGTGTTCCTAAGGGTAAAACCTGTCAGAGAAATGTTTTTCCATAAATGTCGATTCCCTTTGTAAAATGGGCAGATTTTTGTCCTGCCCAAGTCACACCCCCTTGAAATCTCTAGGTAGTGTGGGTCTCCATTCTGAAATTACCATTTAAACATGTAAACTCGTATTGTCAAAGTCCCTCGTCATCTGGATTCCTTGCTGTCAGTATTTCTTGATTCCTTACTCCATTCATACTTTTCTTCTTTGTCGCTTTCAGAAGAAGCACTGGTGCAGCTGGACAGCTAATTTAGGGTTGGAATGAGCCCAAAGTGGGCGGGCACAAAATTTTATCTCTGTCCCTGCCTTTCTTGCTCCCCCCCCCCCCCCCCGCCCCTGGCACCCCCAAACTAAACAGTGAAATACTGAGCTTTCTGGCAGGCACATCCAAGCCACAGCACAGACCTGCTCTAGGGCAGAACTCTGGCAGCCTGGGCAGCTACTGCTCTAGCCATTAGGCTCCTCATTAGGCTCCTCCTCCACTCCACAAAGACCTCTAGTGGCCACTTTGTAACATGGACATTCCTATGTGACAAAAATCATGTCCATGTCTCTTGTTTTGCCCTGTTCATAGTATGGATCTTTCAGTTTGTAAAATGGATATTCAGGCTGGACATCACCAGTACATGGATGAGTGGAGTGGAACGGGTATATGTGAAGCATCTGTTTACGCTTTCCAAAAATACTAGGACTAGGGGGCATGCGATGAAGCTACAAAGTAGTAAATTTAAAACGAATCAGAGAAAATGTTTCTTCACTCAACTTGTAATTAAACTCTGGAATTCGTTGCCAGAAAATGTGGTAAAGGCGGTTAGCTTAGCAGAGTTTAAAAAAGGTTTGGACGCCTTCCTAAAGGAAAAGTCCATAGACCATTATTAAATTGGACTTGGGGAAAATCCACTATTTCTGGGATAAGCAGCATAAAATGTTTTGTACTTTTTTGGGGATCTTGCCAGTTATTTGTGACCTGGATTGGCCACTGTTGGAAACAGGATGCTGGGCTTGATGGGCATGAGCTACTACTGAAAAAGGTGTGAGCAAAATCCAAATAAATAAATAAATTTGGTCTGTCCCAGTATGGCAATACTTATGTACTTATGTACATTTCTCATGTGTTTTAGAACAGGGTGTATGTCGGCAGATCCTATTGTAAAATACAAGCATCACCAGTGACATACCGATCCGGATGTCCTGAGTTGGACGTCTTTTCTAAAATGCCATTCTAAATACTCTTTGTATCCCTTCCATAGGAATCATAACATAAATATGCAGCCCATAACAAAGGTATGAAAAAGAAAATGTTCTTCTGGAAGGCGGAAATTGTTATAATCTAATACATACATACTGATTCCGTCTAATTCATTTCTACTTTTATACTGATGAATGATATACTACCTTTGCTAAATGCTGACACTTTCCACACTGATCTTACTCTGATACAGAACTGTCTTGACAAGATTGTAACATGGCTGAACTTGAATTGTAGTGCTAAATTCAACTAAGGCAATATAACACCAGTAGATCTCGCTGTCCATCTCTCACTCTCACCCATCAACCCTGTAGATTCTTTTAAACATTTAGTATCATCATTGATTACCAATTGACTTTTACATTTGCTACTTTAATTTCCCACTTGGATTATAGTAGCACTGTATGTGTAGGTATTTCTGCTGATTACTTGAAACTCCTGCAATTTGTTCTAAAAATATTTATTTTATTTATTTGTGCATTGTTGTTACCCCACTGTTATCCAAAAACAAGTTTCGGTTCAAAGTTTCTTACAATAGTATATTATCATTATGAAGAGGTAGAATACTAGTTTGTGTTATCTTTAGAGGTTTAATGAGGTAGGTTATTTACTTTGAGTTTGAAGGTTGTTGCCTAGTTCTCCATGATGTCCAGGCCTTTCCTGATTTGCTCCATTATTTCTATGATACTGTTGCCAAAAGGTATGTAGATGGTTACATCATCTGCATATATGAATGGGTGGAAGCCCATTTGTTCCAGTTTTTTCTAAGTGACACCATCATTACATTGAACAGTATTGGTGATATTGGAGAACTCATAGGCGTAGTTTGACTGTTTCATTTGGGGGGGCAAAAAAATGGGCGGAGCATATTAGCATATTATTTGCATATATACATATGCAAATGAATATGCTAATATGGAGGAAGGAAATGAAATTTACAGGCAAAATATCACAGATGCACATTTCAAAAAGCTGACATTTCAATTAATAAATTATGAATAAAATAAACTTTTATTTACCTTTGTTGTCTGATCATGTAGTTTTTCTATTCGCTTTGATCCCAGTGTCTTCTGTTTTATGCAGTGTCTTCTTTCCAGTAGGCTTCCCTCTGCTCCCCACCCTCCCAGTCCCATCCATCTCTTGCTCCTTCCCTCTGCTCCCCACCCCTCCCAGTCCCATCCATCTTCTGTTCCTTCCCTCTGCTCACCATCCCTCCGTCCCATCCATCTCTTGCTCCTTCCCTCTGCTGTGCCTGACCTCTCCAAATCCCATCCATCTCCTGGTCCATCCCTCTGCTCCCCACCCCTCGCAGTCCCATCCATCTCTTGCTCCTTTCCTCTGCTCCCCACCCCTCCCAGTCCCAACCATCTCTTGCTCCTTCCCGCTGCTCCCCACCCCTTCCAGTCCCATCCATCTCCTGCTCCTTCCCACTGCTTCCCACCCTCCCAGTCCCATCCATCTCCTGCTCCTTCCCTCTGCTCCCCACCCCTCCCAGTCCCAACCATCTCTTGCTCCTTCCCGTTGCTCCCCACCCCTCCCAGTCCCATCCATCTCCTGCTCCTTCCCACTGCTTCCCACCCTCCCAGTCCCATCCATCTCCTGCTCCTTCCCACTGCTTCCCACCCTCCCAGTCCCATCCATCTCTTGCTCCTTCCCTCTGCTCCCCACCCCTCCCAGTACTATCCATCTTCCCTCTGCTCCCCACCCCTCCCCCCCGCGCGAGGTCCAAGATGGTGACTCCGTTTACCCCCTCTCTTCCTCCCTCCCTCCCTCCGGCGCAGGCAGCAGTCTTTTCCAGCGTTCCTGGCAGCTGTAGCGATATACACGCTGCCTTCGGTCTGCCCCGGAAGCCTTCTCTTCAAGTTCCTGTTCCCACCTATGCGGGAACAGGAACTTGAAGAGAAGGCTTCGGGGCAGAGCCAAAGGCAGCGTGTACAACGCTACCGCTGCCAGGAACGCTGGAAAAGACTGCTGCCTGCGCCGGAGGGAGGGAGGAAGAGAGAGGAGTAGACGGAGAGACGCTCCTCTCCGTCCGCTTGGCTTCCCTGCCCTCTCTGTCTGCGTCCCGCCCGAAAGGAAATGACGTCAGAGGAAGGCGGGACGCAGATAGAGAGGGCAGGGAAGCCAAGCGGACGGAGAGGAGCGCGTGCCTGCATGTGTTTTTTTGTTTTTTTAACTTTTTTTTTTTTTTTTAACTAATGGCGCGGCAGCGCCTCGCGTCGTTTGGGGGGGCACTGCCCCCCCTCGCCCCCCCCAGTCTACGCCTATGGGAGAACTCTGTGGTACCCTATACTTAGAGATTCATAAGGTTGATACCTGAATAGACATCTTTACAATATATATGACCTGGTCCTTAGAAAACCATTGAACCATACTGCTACTGCACCACTGATTCCCATGTTGTTGAGCAGGGTCATTAGTGCTGTGTAGCCTACTAAGTCGAATGCACTCGACATATCAAATTGTAATAGTAGTATGTTTTGTCCTTGACATATTAAGCTTCTGAACTTCGTTATCAAGGTGGTTATGGACCATCTCTCTGCCGTGTTGTGGTCTGAAGCCTGATTGGGAGTTATGAAAGATTGAGAATTGTGTCATGTATTCTATTAGTGCTACCAGGCTCTCCATCGTTTTAGTTAGTAGTGGTATTGAAGCCACTGGTCTGTAGTTTGTGATGTTGCTGATTTTATTTTTTGTGTTTTTGGGGACTGGTGTTAGTACTATCTCTCCTTTGTTCGTTAGGAATTGTCCTTTTGCAAACATGTATTTGATGTGTTTGGTGAAGCATTCGATGAACCAGTCCAGTGGGTCTTTCATCATGTAGTTAGGGCAGTTGTCTAGCATTTATTTTATTTTATTTTTATTACATTTGTACCCCGCGCTTTCCCACTCATGGCAGGCTCAATGCGGCAGGCAATGGAGGGTTAAGTGACTTGCCCAGAGTCACAAGGAGCTGCCTGTGCCGGGAATCGAACTCAGTTCCTCAGTTCCCCAGAACCAAAGTCCACCACCCTAACCACTAGGCCACTCCTCCACTACACTTATGTAAGGGAGCTACATTTGTACAACTGAGCTGTAGTGTAGGGTGTATTATTCTATTTTCTTACCTATATAATAAATTCATATATTTCACAGCAGTGACTTTACTTTTATTCCAGTTCTCCCTAACAGAAGAAAAGTTCTGGTGTAGGCCCAGAACACCCAGGTTCCTTTATAATATATAACCCCTGGACAGAGCTAGGAAGTTGGTTTAGCCAGACTCCTGTAAACGGAACCTGGGAATTACTCATTGGGTAGCTTTGCCCAGAAGAGTTATTCACCTATAAATGCTTACATAAGTTTACAACAGTCTGGCTAAAACAACTTCCTAGCTCTCTGTCCAGGGGTGGTTATTATAAAGGAACCTGGCTGTTCTGGGCCTACACCAGAACTTTTCTTCTGTTAGAGAGAACTGGAATAAAGCAAAGTCACTGCTGAAATATATTAATTTATTATATAGGTAAGAAAATATAAATAATACCCCCTACACTACGGCTTAGCTGTACAAATGTAGCTCCCTTATGCTGATAAGCAACTATAGAATGTATTGTCTAACTAAAACACTGATATCACTGGTTACTAGGTTATTACACAATCCTGATTAGCAATACTGACTAGGTCATGAAGTAATACAGTTAGCAGCACATCTTCCTGATCACAGTTCTGACTAACCCGCCTTTGCTGAGGCAAGAACCTACTAGCTAATCCCCGACTATTAGGAAATAAACCTCTGTAATCCTCACCTAGCTGACCCTGGGTGGTCGCTCAGATGAAGTGGACACCGGTTTCCTTTCAGACTCCAGCTGTCTTCCACAGCGAATCCCCGTCTTAGGAAACAGCACAGGCTCTTTGTAGCATGCAGGATTACAGTCACTCTGGCCGGTACAGCTGAACCAACAGGTACTTTCTTCAGATGGTCAGTTCGCAAGGTTGTAGACCACTTCAGGTCTCGCTGGTCGGCTTGCCAGCTACCCTTCTTCCAGTAGAACCAGACAAATTCTCCCTTCCTTCCTTTCTTCCTTCTCTCTTGTCTGTCCCTTTTTCTTCTTACCTTCTTTTTTGTAGTGTGCATGTGCATATTTCGTCAGTAGTTTCTTTACTGTGTTTGGTTCTGGTGCTTTAAAAGTGGACTAGATTCAATCTGCAATGGTGTGAATATCGTTTGTTTTGCATTCTTGTAGGAAGTCACTGATGGGTGTTTGTGATTTTTTTCAAGGCAACCAGAGAGGTTAAAACAGTATACACAAAATAGCAAACAGAAAAAAAAGCACAACTGGGCCTTCAAGACTGAGACAACATGAGTCCTTTATCGAGATAAGACCCGACACAGGCCGTGTTTTGGTGTACACAACGCCTGCCTAGGGGTCTCAATCTGCTCTCTAAGGTTCTCGACAGCTGGCTGAGGTAGGCGTTGTGTACGCCAAAACATAGCCCGTGTCAGGTCTTATCTCAATAAAGGACTTCTGTTGTCTGAGTCTTGAAGGCCCAGTTGTGCTTTGTGATTTTTTTGCCAGATTTGATCTTATGTTTTCTGTTTTGTTTTTGAAATATTGTACAACTTCATCTGCAGTCAGTGGTGTTTCATTGATGCCAACATGTCTTGTGTTTTTGTTAATTTGTTCATGAGATTGAATAATTCTTTTCGTGTTGGTATGTTCAATGTTCGTATATGTGCTGTAGTGTTCTGCTTTAGTTTTCTTCATGTTATTTGTATATTTTCTTATAGCTTTTCTCCATATGGTTTTCTTTTGTCTGTTTTGTTTTTGGCTTATGTTCTTTTAAGTTTCCTGCACCATTTTTTCATGTGTAGTAGCTCATCATTAAACCAGGGGTGTGGCTGTTTTTTATTTCTTGTTTTTGTTTTGAGTGGTGCTATTTTGTATAGTGTATTTTCGCTTGTTTCATCCCATTTTCTCATGAAGTGAATATCCTTGGGTGCTATGTTGCTTTCTTCATTTTTTGTTATTGTCCATAAGGTATCTATTTTCCCTCTGGTTGTGAATTGAATATGTATGTTGTTCTTAGTTGCATTTTCTTGCTGGTTTTTTTTTCCCCATTGTAATGTGAAAGTTAGTTTGCTATGGTCTGACCATATTACCTCTCCCCATTTGTGGTTTTCTAGTGTGTGGTTTTTGTTTGCTGAGAATCTGTGAGCTAATATATCTAATAGGTGTCCTTTTTTTATGAGATGAGGCGTCCTGTGCTGTTTTGAAATTACATTGGTTTATGAAATTCATTAGTGTTCTTGTGTTGGTGTTGTTTTGTTTTTCTAGGTGCAGATTTATATCTCCCAGTAGTAGGACGTTCAGTTGATTGGTGCAGATGTTTGATATGAAGTCCATGAAATAGTCTTGAGCATTTGACCAGCTTCCTAGGGGGCGGTAAAACAATATAATATATAATTGGTCCGCTAGTGTTGTATCAGTGATTTTGCATGCCAGAACTTTGATTGCTGAGGATCTGTGTTTAGCGATAGGTTCTGTTATGAAGGAGAATTTATATATTATTGCAACGCCTCCTCCCTTGATGTGTATTGTTTTATATCATGGTGGGCATAGGTCTAGTAGTGCAGGGTCATCTTCGAGGCATAGCCATGTTTCAGTTATGAGCAGTAATCCAAGCTGTTCTGTTTCTATCCAGTCTCTTAGTAATGCTATCTTGTTAACTGCTCCCAGAGTGCTTCAAAATCCAATGTACTTAAGTTGACCCATAAAGATCCTGTTCTACTTGTCAGCTATTTATCCTTCATATCCCTCCTGCTGCCTTTGCGCACAATCACCAATTATCCCTCCCCCCCTCCTGAGATTCCTTATAAAGATTGTGCTTGGATCTTTTCTCCATGACCATTACTGATATGTAGGGTGTGGATGGAGGTTGACGGGTTGCAGATCTCACCTCTCTCCCTCTACTCTCTCTTCTATAAACCCTTTCCATTTACCTGCCTACTAGCGTCCCTCCCTTCCTGGGGCTCTCCTGTCACCAGGATTGGACTTCCTTTCTCTTCTTTGGTGGATCTATTTTGGCAGTTTTGTAAATTACGTTAACATTTTGTACTGAAAAATAGTATAGAAAGAAAAGTCAGCATAATTCTAAGCATAAATGCATGTAACATACACCTGTAAATGCTGCTATTTCCATGTGGAGATGCTTCTAGAATAAGAGCCATGGAGGGGCATTTTCAATAGTGAGTCTAAGTCAGACTTTGGATGTTTTGCGCTAAACATACAAAATCCGAATATAAAATACACCCATTTTCGAGAAAAGATAAACTTCTTTTTTATTTTTTTTTTCGAAAATACCATTTCAAGCAAGGTTTTGTGCTTTCTGCACTTATCTTTTTAAGCCCTCCCAAGTCGACCCAGCTTATTGCAAGTTAAGTAATATACTAATATAAAACTTCAATAAGTTTGAGATTTCCACTTGTGGTTAAATGTTTAGAGACCAAATATTAAAAGATTTAAGGAGCAGTGACAATATTGGGAATATCATATGTGGTATTGAGTTAATGACCGCTAGATGTCCATACTGAGGCCCCTTTAATTAACCCTTTAGTGTCCAATGTTCCCATCAATCTGTTCCCATATGGCTTATTACGGGAACATTGGACACTAAAGGGTTTTTAAATTTGTGTTAAGTAATTTTTTTATATGATGTCTGTGTAAATTAAATCTCTTCTTTTGCAGTTGGCTTGTTTTTCCAATATAGCACCCTTCGTCACATTTTTTTAAACTGAATGATGTAAAGGATAAGGAAAACACATTCCTACTTCCTATTCTATATCATTTCTCATCATACTCCTCCATCACAATTTTCTTGTATTCATTAATCTTCATAAAAAAAATTTAAAATTGCAATATATATAAGCCGTATTTATTTATTGTTGGAGTGTTACATGATACTGCTTGTGGAACTAAATCTTATTCCATCTATTTGAGTGACTGGTGTATTAACCAAGCATACAGTAAACATCAGAGAGAGAGAGAGAGAGGCCAATAATGAATACAAGAAAATTGTGATGGAGGAGTATGATGAGAAATGATATAGAATAGGAAGTAGGAATGTGTTTTCCTTATCCTTTACATCATTCAGTTTAAAAAAATGTGACGAAGGGTGCTATATTGGAAAAACAAGCCAACTGCAAAAGAAGAGATTTAATTTACACAGACATCATATAAAAAAATCCCAGTACCAACACTTTACAACCAGAACACTGTACCAATGATTTTATGGTGACAATTACTAAAAGGTAACTTTAGAACAATACAGGAACGTAAGACCTTTGAAGTCAGAATGATTAAATATTTTTACACCCACCAGACAGGACTTAACAAAGATCTGGGTTTTCTAGCCCATTATAAACCATAAAATACTACTGCTTTGTCACCCTCTTATCACCATTCATATCTCCCTGTCCCTCACCCACCTGGCTCTCCCTGTCTCTCACCTAACCCACCCCACCCTCACCCTGTCAGACTGTCACTGAAATGCTTTGATGTGTCACTCATATATATTGTCATTTATCAACGTTTGCTTATTTCTGATCTGATGAAGAAGGGTCACCTTCGAAAGCTAATCAAAAAATGTATTAAGTTAGTTCAATAAAAAAGGTATCATCTTTGTGCCTGCATTTGTGGGAAAATGTGGGGTAGAAATGAACCATAAATAAATAAATAAAATACTTTTTCTTTTCCATGTTTTATGTTATTCTATTTCTATTGATTACCTTTAAAAGTGGACTAACATGGCTACCACATCTCTCTTATCCTTTACAAAATAAAATGAAATGGATCAAGAAACAGTTTGGTTGTGCTAAGAAAAATCAAATAATTTGTTGGTTTCATTTTCTTTTTAAACAATCTCCAGCCATTCTCTACTCTTTTTCCTGGCAGCTGTCTCTCTGTCTCTTTTAGGGGTCTTTTTACTAAACCATGGCAAAAAGTGGCCTGCGGTAAAATTGAAACCAGCACACACCTATTTACAGCCTGAAAATGCCACCCATTGATCTAGTGGTCAGGGCTCACGTGCTATGCGCGTGGTGACCGGTTGATGCGTGCCAACTGCCGATTAACACCAGAAACACCACACGTGGTAAGAAATAAAAAAATAATTTGTCCAGGCGGTATAGGTGCACTCCAAATCTAAAATTACTGGCAGGGCCGCTGAGAGGGGGGGGGGGGGCAAAAATCCCTGGGCCCAGTGCCAGGGTCTCTCTCTCTCTCTCTCTCCTGCTCCTGACAGGACCCGGGTGATCGTGTCCCAACAGGAGCAGGAGGGAGAAAACTCTGGTGCCAGGGAGGACCTGGAGGAACAGACACAGCAGGCTGCTCTTCTTCACAGTCTGCCTCATTGCCTTCCCCTGCGGCTGCTTTTCCCATCATGCCGCGCATGTGCGACCCGAGAGAAAAAGCAGCCTCAGGGGACGTCCACGCAGCAGAAGGAAGAAGAGCAGTGCTGGAGGATGAACTGCTCTGCTGGCAGGGCCTTGTGATCCCCACTAACCAAGGTACTTAACAGTTACGGCGGCAGCAGCAATCGGAGAGGGTGGGGCAGCAGCAGCAACAGTGATTGTGGGGGGCGGAGGTGGCAGGCAGCAGCAGTGATCGGGGGCGCCGGGGCAGTGACAGGAGTAGCAATTGGGGAGCGGCAGCAGCGACGACGATGATCCTAAGGGACAGTCCGGTGGCGGCCTTGCCCCGAGCCCGGCTCAGTCTCTCGGCGACCCTAATTACTGCCAAGGGGGCATGCTAGCCTTGCGATAGGCTTGTTTTGGCACATGCTGCATGTGCATAGAGCCTACCCTGCCTTTCTAAAAGGTTCCCTTACTGTGTCTGTCTTTACAGGCAGAAGCAACATTGCAGCTCTCCTCCTCTTCATCCCTTCCCTGGCTACTTTTGCAACTCAATCCATTTGCACCACACATGCATCACCTTCATCCACCCAGCAAGGATTTAACCTGTGGCCTCTTTTACTGCTTCTTTCATATTAAAAAAGGTTCAAGTAGTAGGTAACGGCTTATCATACCAGGACAAAAACCCTAAAAGTAAACACATATTTTGCTGCTGATGAATAACAAACAAGTATCAAGCCAAGACATCCTGTTTCCTTTTCTCACATAGTCTCATGAAGATGTTGCATATTAACACTTGTACCAGCTTTGGTGCTTGGAAAGTGTCCCAAGATCTAACAGATGATGCCCAAGGTAAGGCGTCACCTGAGGGGGATAGTCACAGTATATATATGAGCTCTGAGCACAGAGCTCTCTACTTACATCCCTTTGTGTATTGGAGCTCAAGACTCAATATACAACCAACCCAGCCATGAAGATCGCAATAGCCTTTCTGCTGGTGGCTCTGAGCTGCTGCTACCAGGGTAAGTAACATTTAAATTATTGCGGAATATTGAGTAGAAGACTCCATATTGACCAAGGTCTAACTTTTCACACTATAGAATCCTAAGATTTGCTAAGTGGACATTTTGACGGCCTGTGAAACTCTTTCAACGCCGCAGGTTAAGTATTGGGTAGAGTCCCTTTTAAAACTGCCTGTCCCCTATCTCCCATTTATACCTGTTATTTGGGGGACAAAACTGCATTTGAAAAAAATCAGTGTACATGCACGGTTTACTCCTCTGCCCTAACAAAACCCCTGCAAACATCTTAATGGTAATATTGAGCCTGTGTTAATCAGGATTCTTGTGCAAAAGAAATTCAAATATTCAGTGGCAGTATCCGGATAGTGGCTGCTGCTGAATCCCCAGACTTTTGAGGTCAGCGCTGAAGCTATGCTGATAATGGTAATATTCAGCGGCTGTCTGGAATCTGGATAGCCAGTCCACATACACTAAATGCAGCTTTTATTCTGTTCCAAGTTATATGAACACTGATGCAGATAGTTGTCTGAAAATTGCATTATCCCAATATGTGCTGGCTGCTCCCCAGCTTTGCCCACAGACCCCTCCTGCAGTACTTGGGTAGTGCCATTTGGGTCAGAGGAAATATTGAACTCACCAGGACTTATCCATATAGCAGGTCCTGAAGCCCTTTTGAATAATGGACTTTTTTTTTTTTTTTTTTTACAACTGCTAAAAATACCCATGAGGCAACAGTTTGCAACTAATTTTACCTGCTCTAAGGACATCAACTTTCAGCCATGGATAAATTACAGCAAAAGTCCTTACGTTTAGGTCAATTCCTATTCCAAAGGAACAGGGGTGATTTCCATCTACCCCTTTCCTTCCATGTTAAATGAAATGGAATATCTTAGGTCAATCCCATTTAACTTCTAATATATCTTATTATGAATGTATGTTATAAGGAACAAGTTTCAATAAGTAAAATTTCCTCAAGGAGAAAATATTTCCATATGGAACTATTTCAGCTACAAAATGGCGAATGCCTAGCCAGGTAGACAGTCGAACAGATAGTCCTGGCCTTGTATATATATATATATATATATATATATATATATATATATATATATATATATATATATATATATATTAGGATTTATTTACCGTCTTTGAAGGAGTGAACTCAAGGCAGTGTACAGCAAGAATAAGTCAAACATAAGCAATAGACAATTCCAGCACTAAAATTGTTCAAACAACAATACAAACTATAGCACAGTATGCTACATTACAATGCCAACACAATACACAATAAAACATTTTAATAGACAGCATAGAGTGTAAGCAAAGATGGAACATATAGATAAATAAGATAAAGTAACAGGAGTAAGAAAATAAGGGACTAGTTAAAGAAAGTTGCAAATGAGGTCAGAAAGGTTAACATTATCTTAACTAGGGTAGAAGTAGATAAACATGTTCTGCTATAGTACATGCAGCCAATGTCATTTACTTCTTCCATTAAAGCCTGGTTGAAGAGCCAAGCTTTCACCTGATTCCTAAATTAGAGATAGTCTTTGTCACAAAATACCTAGCTACCTGCCTTGGGTTACCCCACAGCCACTTAGAGGGTCTATCCCCAGCACAGCTCTGGTCTGCCTGCACCTGCCGCTTGTGCTCTATACTAGCTCCCTCCTCCCACCAGCTGGGTCACAACCACCTATGGCTGAGTTTCCTCCTCTGAAATTATCCCCAGTGATTTTTAGATTACTGGGACCACACTCCCAGTGGTTCCACAGTTCCCACAAAGCACTCACAGATCCACCAGGATTCTTTATCTGTCCAAACAGGCAAAGCAACAAACTAATAGTGTTTATTGTCATAAAAATATTGAACAGTGAAACAGATAAAGTGCAGTCAGCAAAACAATAACAGGTAACTGAAATATGGATCAATTATCACACTAACTAAACATTTGTTTACTCTCTAAAAAGTATCTGAGGAGATCAGGAAATATGCTGCTCACAGATTATCAAATAGTGGGGCCTCAGCAAAGAGATCTGTCTCTCTTTTCTCCCTGGCTAAGACTGGGGCAAAAGCCAGTGCACTCCAAATGAAGTTGAGTTCCTGGGCCAATCAGAGCCTAGAACAACAAGTTTGAAACTATACTGCAGACTACCTTTCCAAAAGGCTTAAACAAAGAAAACAACCTTGGTTCTGCAGCAGCTTCAAACCATAAACATGCACCACCTGCTGTCCAAACTAGTGAAATACATTTCAGGAATTAATTAAGGCAGTTTTACAGGCTTAAAATACACTGTTCTGTCACAGTCTTGTGTTAAGCGGACCCTTTCAGGGAGTGCATTCCAGTGTGGAGGCTACTCTGGAGAAGGTTCGCTTGTGGGTATCATATCGTGTGATGTCCTTTGGACAGGGTGTGGTTAGGGAAACTCCTTGGGAGGATCTTAGTGACCTTGAAGGTGTATATATAACTTCTGTCTAACATACCCACAGGCCGTGAAATAGGGTGGACCACAGGAACCATTGCCAATGCTTTGCTCACATGGCATTAGCAACAAGAAAACTTGGGGGTGGGCCAGATTCTGATTTGCTTTGCTCCCCTAACCAAAGGGGTGTTCCACTGTCCCTGAACATACTATTGGTCTGAAAAGAATAGCAAGTAGAGAAAGCATGTGAGACATGACTCATGGAATTATTTCCCAACCTTGTGTATGTGTGTGTTTCTGTTTGCCCATGTCTGCATGTGTCTTTATTCAGGTGTTGCCTCCATCAGTATGTCTGTTTCTGTGTGTGTCTCTGGACTGGATGGGAAAGGAGAGGGTCATATTGAACAAAGCAGTGCTGAAACGTTCCATTGGTTTGAAAAAAAAATCGTAAAATGAAAGTCAGTGTGATTCTGTGTATATCTATTAGACGTCACTGTCAACAGATTTCAAAGGATGGCGTGATAGTGTGAATGAGAATCAGTGTCCCGAGCCTTCAAACGCACAGCCAGACTGCAATTTAAAGGCAGCAAAACCCTTGATCCCAACTTGCAACTCAATGTAGACTCCACAGTGAGGCGCTCTTAGTGTCAGTTCTATTACAGCTTCAGAGTGTGCCTAAGCCATTATAGAAAATAGGTGTCAAGGCGCATTGTCACACCAAAACATAGGTATGTCCACTTCTGGCAGGTTTAATGGCTGGTGTACGTTGGCATGTCTAAGTTTCCATGCAATGCACACAACTTATAATATTCTCTATGTTGTGAGCATCACTTGGTGACACACCTATAACCGACCCCTGCCCCGCTCACATATGCCCCCCTTGCAGTTACTTGCTAAGTCATATAATAGCACCTATGGCTTATGCACAAAAATCCCAATTCTTGTCGCCAATGAGGAACATAAGTGCCTGTTTTCTATATCCCAAGAGCATATTTGTCATCTAAAATTAGGTGCCAGTTTATAGAATTGCCCTTCCAGAACTTTTAGTCCAGACCTAAGAGAGGCTTGCTCTGTCCTCTCTCTAATCCTGTAAAGAAGCCTGTCCTACCCTTCAGGTAATAAGCATCAAAACTCTTCCTCAGCGGGGGACTGTCCTGGAAGCCCCTTCCTCTTCCCTCTCTGTTTACTCATGTGCCCCTGTAGCAGAGACGCCAAGAGTGGCCCCTCCAAAAGAGTGAGATTCACCGCCACAGTGAGTGAAATTGAAGGCCAGTGATGAGCTTTTCTGGTGAAACATTGGGGGTATGAATTGGAAAGATTTGCATCTTGTTTTGCTTTCCAAATAATGCTAAGGCTCTAGTGCAATGGTTCTCATTCTTTTGTTAGTTGGGAAACACCAGTATCACGATGTGTGAATAAGTGACCTTTGGTCTGAGACAATAGAGTAGTTCATATGAGTTAAATGTAAACATGCTTTGTATCCACTAAAATCCAGCCTCCCACCCCCCCCCCCCCCCAACAACAGGTGCAGATCAAATCTAAGACATTTCTCCATGGAACTCATCATACAAATAAACATTCTGATTCTCATGTCATCTGAGCAATTTAAATCTCTCCACTGCCAGGCACATTGTGAAATAATAGAAAATCTTTAAAAAAAAAAAAACAAAACCCCTAACCCAGCATATAAACTGCAAACTTGTTATACAAGAGTAACACTAATCTTATGATTCAAACAGCAGGAATCCCATGTCTATCATTTCTCCCAGTACCAAGAAATGCAGTTTGAGAACGTCCTATGAACTGGGACGCTCTCTGTGGCATGATGCAGTAAATATGAGAGACTGAGATCATATTTGTCATTCTCTGCTTTGTATGTGAGTGTGCATTTGTGATTGCCTGTGTGAGCGTGAATATTTCTATGTATGTGTGTGGAGGTTTCTGTATCTGTGTTAGCTCTCTGTGGGGCCCTTTTACAAAGGCACATAAAGTCCTAGGCGCGTGCACTGCACGTCAAATTGGCATTACTGCCCAGCTAGTGCTTGCATCTGGCGGTAATTCTGAGTTTGGCGCATGCCAAAAACCCGCAGTACAGTTTTCTATTTTCTGCTATGGGGGCATTCCCGGTAGAAATGAAAGCGTTTATTTTGGGCCAAGCTGATTTTTATGCCCTCCCCCACCAAGTAGGGGACCAACCAGTTCTTTATTCTGGTCCCCATAGAGGTCAAGAGAAATAAAACACACAAGATAAATATATACAAATCAAAGGCCTTTGAAAGAGAGAACTATGGGTCTCACATAATAGCATTTATGCCACTCAGAACTGTCTCATAATTCCTCAGGTCCTTTGCTCTTTTATTAAGAATGAATTAAGTCATAAATTAACTGATTGCATCACAAATCATGGGACGCAAACTTTGAAAAAATCATTGGCTAGATTATATTCTGCTTACATCTGAAAGTTCAGGTGTTCAAGGGGTACTTTCCAAAACTGCTAGTGGTTCCAGTAAAAATCTAACATTTATAGAAATGAGGAAATATCATACATTATTCCACATTACATCTGCATGTTCAAACATCTGCATATTTCTCTTTTACTTCCCTATTCCCTTCTTAGTGACTTCCTAGAACCTGAACAAAACTGTTAATTCAACAAGTGTCAGCAATCCAGTGGCGTACCAAGTAACCGTCCAGCACGTGCCAACTGATGGTATTAAGGTTACTTCCTGTTCCGGGGCAGAGGGAGCATGGAAACGAACGAAGCGGACAGGCGCGCGGCACCCCCCCCCCCCCCCCCCAGCGGCGTGCACCCAGGGGTGTTCTTTCGGGGGGGGCGCTGCACCCAGGGGGCGGGGCGCATCGGCGATCTGCCCCGGGTATCAGCCCCCCTAGGAACGCCACTGCAGCAATCTGTAACTAAGTTAAATGCATCTGCTCTGTCTTAAAATTATCTCAGTTTCACATTTTAATATTTAACTCTTGATATTCTCTTCTGAGCTGGGGGTGCTATCATTTTCATAGTACATCCTTAATACCATCAGTTGGCACGTGCTGGACGGTTACTGCATGGGTAACACATGAGCCCTTACTGCTAAGTCAATGAGTGGCATTAAAGGCTCAGGCCATAAATAGACGCACACTGGTTTAAATTTTGCAACACGTCCATTTCCCAGCCCAAAAACCCCCCTTTGGAGTCTCTGATAAATATTAGGGAATAAGTAAACACTTAAGCTGTCACAAGACCTTGCAAAACCACTAAGTATTTATTTGTGTGTGAGGAAAAGAACCTCAGAAATTGCCCGGTGATAACATTGTGTTTAGCGGCAGCTTCTTAAAATGATATCTATGCTGAAGATCCTCTGAGGAAGCAGGTTCTGTGAAACGGGTGCCTGTTAGGATCTAAGTGAACAAGCACAGTTTATCCTCTGAATTGTTTTTGGATCATTTTATATATAAAAAATGTATTTTGTTAAAATTAAAGAGTTTTGTGAGGTTTTTCTGAACCAATGATTGATCAATTACCTGCGGGCCCTTCAAGATGGCTGAGGGGAGATATGCTGTCTATAAAATAATGAGTGGAGTGGAACGGGTAGACGTGAATCGTTTGTTTACTCTTTCCAAAAATAGTAGGACTAGGGGGCATGCAATGAATCTGCAAAGTAGTAAATTTAAAATGATTCAAAGAAAATTTTTCTTCACACAACTTGTAATTAAACTCTGGAATTTGTTGCCAGAGAATGTGGTAAAGGCAGTTAAAAACTGGTTAAAAGATAGGAAATAAAGCAAACAATGGAAAATACAACCATAACAGATGAAATAACAAAAAATCAGGGAAAAAGCCTCAAAGAGCTTGGAGACTATCCAGCTTATTTTCGAAAGAGAAAAACACCTATATTTCGACCCAAATCAGGAGATGGGCGTCTTTCTCCCGTGGGCGACCAAATCGGTATAATCGAAAGCCGATTTTGGTCATCTTCAACTGCACTCCATCGCGGAGACGAATAAAGATAACGGGGGCGTGTTGGAGGCGTGGCGAAGGCGGGACTGGGGCATGGTTATTGGCCAAGGAGAGATGGGCGCCTTTAGCTGATAATCGAAACAAGAAGGTACGCTTTATTTGGACCCTTTTTTTCAGGTCCAAGTTCCAAAAAAGTGCCCCAACTGACCAGATGACCACTGGAGTGAATCGGGGATCACCTCCCCTGACTCCCCCACTGGTCACTAACCCCCTCCCACCAAAAAAAACCCACTTTAAAAACTTTTTTTCCAACCTCTATGCCAGCCTCAAATGCCGTACCCACCTCCATGACAGCAGAATGTGTTCTATCCTCTGACAGCCTTTCCCTGGTACTGATGTGGCTCTTGGGTGAGTGTGACACCTTTTCTGTTATGCGCACTGCAGAGTGACATCAGCAATGCATTGTGGTGGGTGTAGGGTATTGGGCTCCGTGATTCCACTAGCTTGAGGTACATGTTCAAGATGTTGGTAGTTGGTAGGCTCTACTCCCATGGTGCTTTTCCCCCTGCTTATTGGGTCAGAGTGTGCCCTGGTTTGTTTCCAGTAGTCCATGAGGTAGTGGCCATTTTTGTAACAGTTTTAGATCTCTTTCATGTGTTACCCACGTTATTGAAAGAGAGCATTGTACACCATTTTGCCAGCTCTGACCCCCACACCTGTCTTCGTCCTATCCATGCAAACGTTTCCGGGATGTCTCCAATCTCATATCTATTCCCCTCCTCCCCCCCTCTTCCCTCCCCTTCTCATGTGCACTGTGGAATGCCCACTCGGTCTGCAACAAACTTCCCTTCACCCACGATCTCTTCATCTCTCATTCCCTTCACCTGCTTGCCCTAACTGAAACCTGGCTCTCCCCTGACGACTCTGCCTCAGTTGCGGCTCTATGCCATGGAGGCTATCTCTTCTCCCATACTCCCCGCCTAGTTGGCCGTGGAGGAGGCGTCGGGTTACTACTCTCGCCCTCCTGTAGCTTCCAACCCCTCCTCCTACCACAGTCTCACTGCTTCTCATCCTTTGAAGTCCACTCCATCCGTCTATTCTACCCGTTGCCACTCAGAGTGGCAGTCATTTACCGCCCCCCTGATAAATCCCTCCCTTCCTTCCTCACCGACTTCGATGCCTGGCTTTCTGTTTTTCTTGAACCCTCATCTCCATCCCTCATTCTCGGAGACTTCAACATACACGTTGATGACCTGTCCAACTCTCACGCTTCTCAGTTCCTCACTCTAACATCATCCTTCAACCTCCAGCTTTGTTCCACCACCCCTACTCACCGTGATGGCCATTGCCTTGACCTCGTCCTCTCCTCTTCCGGCTCACCCTCCAATTTCCACACCTCAGCTCTTCCTGTCTCTGATCATCACCTGATCACCTTCACACTTCTTCACCCTCCCCCTCAGCCCCGCCCAACATTAACCACTACTTCCAGGAATCTCCAGATTATTGACCCTCCCACCTTATCATCTAGTATTTCTAATCTCCTCCCCTCCATCATGTCCTCCGAGTCTGTTGACGAGGCTGTCTCCGCTTACAATGCCACTCTCTCCTCTGCTCTGGACACCCTTGCACCATCCACCTCCCGTCCCACAAGGCGTACTAATCCCCAGCCCTGGCTGACCCCTTGCATCCGTTACCTTCGCTCCTGCGCCCGATCTGCTGAACGCCTCTGGAGGAAATCTCGCACCCATTCAGATTTCCTTCACTACAAATTCATGCTATCCTCCTTCCAGTCCTCACTATTCCTTGCCAAACAGGACTATTACACCCAATTGACTAATTCTCTCAGCTCTAACCCTCGTCGTCTCTTCGCCACCCTTAACTCCCTCCTCAAAGTGCCCTCCGCTCCCACCCCCCCGTCACTCTCTCCTCAATCACTGGCTGACTACTTCCGCGACAAGGTGCAAAAGATCAACCTTGAGTTCACTACTCCTCCTCTTCACCCTTCAACCCTCTCCCTCAACCAACCAACCCAGACCTCTTTCTCCTCCTTTCCTGATATCTCCGAGGAGGAAACCGCCCGCCTTCTTTCCTCCTCAAAATGCACCACTTGTTCCTCTGATCCCATCCCCACCAACTTACTTAACACCATCTCTCCTACTATCACCCCCTCCATCTGTCATATCCTCAACCTCTCTCTCTCCACTGCAACTGTCCCCGACACCTTCAAGCATGCTGTAGTCACGCCACTCCTCAAAAAACCATCACTAGACCCTACCTGTCCCTCCAACTACCGCCCCATCTCCCTCCTACCCTTCCTCTCCAAGACACTTGAGCGCGCAGTCCACAGCCGCTGCCTTGATTTTCTCTCCTCTCATGCCATCCTTGATCCGCTTCAATCCGGTTTTCGCCCTCTTCACTCGACAGAAACAGCACTTTCTAAAGTCTGTAATGACCTGTTCCTTGCCAAATCCAGAGGCCACTACTCCATCCTCATCCTCCTGGATCTATCCGCTGCTTTGACACTGTCAATCATGACTTACTTCTTGCCACACTGTCCTCATTTGGGTTCCAGGGCTCTGTCCTCTCCTGGTTCTCCTCCTATCTCTCCCACCGCACCTTCAAAGTTCACTCTCATGGATCTTCCTCCACCCCCATCCCCTTATCTGTTGGTGTTCCCCAGGGATCGGTCCTTGGACCCCTTCTCTTCTCAATCTACACCTCTTCCCTGGGCTCCCTGATCTCATCTCATGGTTTCCAGTATCATCTCTATGCTGATGACACCCAACTGTATCTCTCCACACCAGACATCACCGCGGAGACCCAGGCAAAGGTATCGGCCTGCTTATCCGACATTGCTGCCTGGATGTCCAACCGCCACCTGAAACTGAACATGTCCAAGACCGAGCTTATCGTCTTTCCACCAAAACCCACTTCTCCTCTTCCTCCACTTTCTATCTCAGTTGATAACACCCTCATCCTCCCCGTCTCATCTGCCCGCAACCTCGGAGTCATCTTTGACTCCTCTCTTTCCTTCTCTGCGCATATCCAGCAGATAGCCAAGACCTGTCGCTTCTTCCTCTTTAACATCAGCAAAATTCGCCCTTTCCTCTCTGAACACACCACCCGAACTCTCGTCCACGCTCTCATTACCTCTCGCCTGGACTACTGCAACTTACTCCTCACCGGCCTCCCACTTAGCCATCTATCCCCCCTTCAGTCTGTTCAGAACTCTGCTGCACGTCTCATATTCCGCCAGAACCGATATACTCATATCACCCCTCTCCTCAGGTCACTTCACTGGCTTCCGATCAGATACCGCATTCAATTCAAGCTTCTCCTTCTTACCTACAAATGCACTCAGTCTGCTGCCCCTCACTACCTCTCTACCCTCATCTCCCCTTACGTTCCCGCCCGTAACCTCCGTTCACAGGATAAATCCCTCCTCTCAGTACCCTTCTCCACCACCGCCAACTCCAGGCTCCGCTCATTCTGCCTCGCCTCACCCTATGCTTGGAACAACCTTCCTGAACCCTTACGCCAAGCCCCCTCCCTGCCCATCTTCAAGTCTTTGCTTAAAGCCCACCTCTTCAATGCTGCGTTCGGCACCTAACCCTTACCGTTCAGTGAATCCAGACTGCCCCAATTTGACTGCCCCGATCGGACCGACCGTTCACTTGTCTATTAGATTGTAAGCTCTTTGAGCAGGGACTGTCTCTCTTTGTTAAATTGTACAGCGCTGCGTAACCCTAGTAGCGCTCTAGAAATGTTAAGTAGTAGTAGTAGTAGTACTGCTAATCTCAGTACCAGGGAGACTCGTTGCCAGTGGGCCACAACCTCTGATCTGCAGTTAACTGTGAGTAAATGTGGTTATTCCAATAAAGGATGTTTTCGGAGAGACTAGTCTTCAGGTGTCAACTGGTGTGCCAAGGTTATACAGCAGCAACAATTCCTGTCCCTGGAGGAGCACTTTTAGTGGGCACTGCAGTGCACTTCAGGCATGCAGACCCAGGCCCATCCCCCCCTCCCTGTAACACTTGTGGTGGTAAATGGGAGGCCTCTAAAACCCACATGTATTTGCCCCCTTCACCCCTAAGAGCTATGGTAGAGTTGTACAGTTGTCCCTCCCACGACCAAATGGCTTGGATTAGGATGTTTCTGAGCTGGGCGTTTTTATTTTTCATTATCGCTAAAAAATAAAAACGCCCAGCTCAGAAAGGACCAAACCGTATTTTCGAAACAAAAGATGGACGCCCATCTTTTTCAAAAATATGGTCTGTCCCGCCTCTTCACGTACCCGTTTTCGGACATAGACGCCCATGGAGATAGGCATTCGCGTTCGATTATGCCCCTCCACATCAAAAAGTCTCTACAAGCTAAACGGACAAACAATGTCCTCTCTTCATCATTGGCAAAAAAAACCCTGAAGCTGCAGCACAAAAACAATTCATTGACCGCGGCAAAACATCTCTATAGTTATTTTTTATTTATTATTTTTTTTAAAGATTTTTCGAGATGTCCCAAAAACTTTTTTCAGATAAACCAATCTTGCAATGCATCGATCATTCCACTATAAACCCCAAGTGAACATTCGTGTAAATAATACACTTACCTTTATTCCATGTTTTCAATGCTGCTCCCGCTGTGCAGTCCCTCAGACGCTGCCCTGAGCCGACGGTGGCCAGCGTTTCGTGATAGGAAACACAGAGGAGGGTTAAATGGTCAGTATTCTCAATAGAGAAGGGTAGTTAGGGACTGCTGCTTTTTAACATATTCATAAATGACCTAGAGATGGGAGTAACTAGTGAGGTAATTAAATTTGCTGACAACACAAAGTTATTCAAAGTCGATAAATTGTGGGAGGATTGTGAAAAACTACAACAGGACCTTACGAGACTGGGAAGCTGGGCGTCTAAATGGCAGATGGTGTTTAATGTGAGCAAATGCAAAGTGATGCATGTGGGAAAGAGGAACCCGAATTATAGCTACGTCATGCAAGGTTCCACATTAGGAGTCACCGACCAAGAAAGGGATCTAGGTGTCATCGTTGATGATACGTTGAAACCTTCTGCTCAGTGTGCTGCGGCGGCTAAGAAAGCAAATAGAATGTTAGGTATTATTAGGAAAGGAATGTAAAACAAAAATGAGGACATTATAATGCCTTTGTATCACTCCATGGTGCAACCGCACCTCGAATATTGTGTTCAATTCTGGTCGCCGCATATCAAAAAAGATATAGTGGAATTAGAAAAGGTGCAGAGAAGGGCGATGAAAATTATAAAGGGGATGGGACAACTTCCCTACGAGGAAAGGCTAAAGCGGCTGGGGCACTTCAGCTTGGAGAAAAGACGGCTGAGAGAAGAGGTCTATAAAATAGATTTAAAACGAATGGGAGAAAATTTTTCTTCACTCAATTTCAATTAAACCCTGGAATTCGCTGCCAGAGAATGTGGTAAAGGCGGTTAGATTAGCAGAGATTTAAAAAGGTTTAGACGGCTTCCTAAAGGAAAAGTCCATAGACCATTATTAAATTGGACTTGGGGAAAATCCACTATTTCTGTGATAAACAGCATAAAGTGTTTTGTACTTTTTTGGGATCTTGCCAGGTATTTGTGACCTGGATTGGTCACTGTTGGAAACAGGATGCTGGGCTTGATGGACCTTTGGTCTGTCACACTGTGGCAATACTTATGTACTTATAATAAGAGTGATTCAAAAAGCCACAATGAGCCAATAAACCATTAGGCATGAAGGCTAATACATCACTGGGTATTTTCTGAGGTTCTTTTCCCCACACACAAATATTTAGTGGTTTTGCAAGGTCTTGTGACAGATTAAGTGTTTACTTATACAATCTTAAAGGTCTGTTTATGTGCCATAGATACTTGTTATAAGAGGTCTTAAATATCAGGGAATGTCATTAATCAGCAACCCACAAACATTTGCTCTTTCTTTTTAAAGTATTGTTTCACATCCAGTCCCTTTCAGAGCTGTTATAAAAGGACACTCTGAGTGTTGCATGAGATGTCTCCATGTCGCTCACTAAACCTTGAGATAGTTCCAAAGACACAACCATAATAACTCCCTCCTCTCTTGATGTCCCATGTTTCTTCTCTGGTAAATAATGTACGTGAAGAATGGATGGAGTCTGGTTCTGTGGCATCTGAAGATCCTCAGAAAATAATTCAACACCATTCCTCGTAGGAACATTTACACCAAACGGAGAAAATTTATAAATCTCAAGTTAACACCTCTATTATTATTTTCAATTTCGATCTAATAGCAGAAGCATATTTAATCAGTGTTGCTTGAACTCCTTAACATTGTGACACTGAAGTCTCCAAAGTTTTTAGTCTACTTTCCAACCTGCCAATCTTCTGTAATTCACTATCATAAGAGAGCATAGCCTTAACTTAAGAGGTTAAGAGATTACCACAGGGAGCATTATCTTTGTAAGATCAGAAATAGCAATCTAAATTGATTCCAAGGACATATCTTGAGGTTTACTCGTGAGAGTTTCAGGGAACAAATTCTAGAGGCAATTTTTGTTTTAAAGGACAATACACTTATTTCATACAAAGGAACAAAAGCATTTGTGCATCTGGAAGGGTCTGATTTTCAAGACGTGCTAGAGATATGTATTGTAATGTGTTTTATTTCTATTAGAAATTATTTGAAAATTTTTCAGAAAGCATAAAAGTCATATCTAATATTTTATAAAGAGAAACTTATTTCAAGGAGAAATATTCAATTACTACACAAAAATTGAACAGCTAATTTAGTCTTCAATTACATTTTCATATTTTGTGTTGTAGATGCCCTTGGTCTTGGCCTTCTTGGTGGGCTTGGTGGGCTTGGTGGGCTTACTGGTGGGCTTACTGGTGGGCTTACTGGTGGACTCTCTGGTGGAGCCGGCGTGATTGGTGGAGCAACTGGTGGAGTCTCTGGTGGGATCTCTGGTGGAGCCGGCATGACTGGTGCAGTCTCTGGTGGAGCCGGTGCGATTGGTGGAGCAACTGGTGGAGTCTCTGGTGTAGGCGGTCTCACTAGTGGATTAACTGCTGGGATCTCTGGTGGTAGTGGTGCTGGTGCCAGCGGTGGCCTCCTTGGTGGACTTCTTGGTGGTGCCGGTGATAGCCTCGATGTTTCAGTCTTGGTTGGCTGTGTCCAGCAGCTTTTGGTAAGTTTTATGCAAATATAAATATAACCAGCATTTGCAGGGTTATTGATTTGTAGGATTTATTTGTTCATTCTCAGCCAAAACATTCAACTTCTATAGCTCAACATTTTTATTGCATGATTTAAAAATCTAAGCTAGACAGAACAGCAGATGTAATATTGTACGATGGGGGGGAGGGGAGGGACAGTTTATGCAGGTAAATATACAGTAGAATACTGTACAATGAAATGACATTAGCTTAGGGTCAGATGGTCATGTGCTAAGAAGGCTACAAATGGTAAAAGGATGTTCTCAGGGTGGGAAGGGAAGGTGGAGGGTCCAGTGGAGTTCCAGGGAAACAATTTAAGAGATGGCTTGGAGAGGTACAACTTTTCAGGTTCAATTTTCTAGGGGTTTGGTTTCTTCATTGTAAAGAAACAAAACAATAGATAAAGAGAAAAAGTGGAAAAATATTAAGTATGTACCGAAGTCAGCACTGTGAGTGGGTAACAGCAAGGCCAGTGAGACGCCATCAGCTGACATGGGCTGGATCAACGTGGAGGCCGATGGAGATATACCCTTTCCTCAGCTAGCACAGCCTGGAAGGAAGACGTATGTCTCCATCAACTTGGATGGAGAGTAGCTGGATAGAGCTGCATCTGCAGGTCATAAAGAGGAGTCTGAACTTGCGACTGACTAGAATTGAGTGAAAAGCAGCTTTGGTTCACATTAGCAGAAATATAGATTGTGGAGAGAGTGGAGGGAAGGTGATGGACCTACTGAATCAGAACGCAGACCGCTTCAATAGTTTGTGGGCTTGCAAGTGGTATGTCAGAAAAAAGCTGGGTAGGATTGGGAGGGAAGCAGAAGAGAGAACTGGATCTAGACAGGTGCAGGAGAGGGAAGGAGGGGGAGGGGGATGGAGCTGCCTAGAGAAAGGAGATAGGATTTGATATACTCAGGCTGATATTTAAAACCAGTTAACCAGCCAGGAATGGCTCTTGGCCACTTAAATAACACTTAGCTGGCAGGGATATCCGGTATCTTCCACTGAATATTGCCAGTTAGCAGCAACAGCTGGATATTCAGTGCCGGACACTGGCATTGAATGTACAGGCTGACCGTAGGAGGCAGCCTGGCTACCTCCAGTGGTCTGAATATCGGGCCCACTGTCTTTCTTACTAAGATTTACTGTCTGGTGTGGAGGGGGGGGCTATAAAAATAATCTCAAAATCTGAATAAATGAGGACTCGAAGCTCAAGTACCATTGGTTTGACCAAACATGTCAGTCTTTCCCACAGAGCTTCCCAGAGATTATCATTGGCCTCATTAATGGTCTCTTTTACAGAGTGGCAGTAAGCCCAAAGCAGGATTACCACTCGCTCTTCCTGGACTACCGCCAGCCCAACGTGGCCGCCAGCGGTAGTCCCACCCTGAGTGTGCGCAATTTCCGGGGGAAAAAGAAAACCCCTGGAAATGGCTTGGGTAGCAGTAACCTGGCGGTAATTGGGCATCGCTGCACGCTGCCCGGTTACCATCAGGTTAGCATGGGAGCCCTTATCACCACCTCAATGGATGGCAGTAAGGGCTGCCAATCGCTTGGCCATGCGGTATGAATTCTCTTATCGCATGGCTACCTGTGTCCGGGGGCTTTTTACCAGCTGTGGTGAAAAGGGCCTTGGCACGCAGGAAAAACATTCCCCGCTGCTAGCTAAGGACTCTTTTTCCCGCAGCTTGGTAAAAGGACCCCTAAATTATCTATTCCCAGAAAAAAAAGAGAGCAACGAAAAACTCCAAGAACAGAAAAAATAGCCAAAGCCCACACAGTCTATTTTAGTCATTAAAAAACACACACAAAAATATCCATATCAAATCCCAAAGTTCCGACAAGCTCTGCTGGTAGCTTCAGGGCCGCCAAGGGGGGGGGGGGGGCGGCAGAATTCCCCGGGGCCAAACATCCAAGTGGGGCCCACCCGGTGCTAGTATTATTCTTCTGTTCCTGTGCACGGCAGCACCACAGAGCAGAGTACTTCCTTCCTGCCACGTCCAAACAGCCTCTTTCGATGCAGCAGGAAGGAAGGAAGGACTTGCTGCCGCGCACAGGAACAGGAAAGCAGTGTGAGCACCGGGCTCTGGGGAAGTTTGCTGTGCACAGTGCCAGGAGCACGACAAGTAAGTGGGGCGGTGGGGGTTGGGGTGACAGTGGCGGGGCGGGATGGGGCCTGCCTGGAAAGGGGGGGCAGGCCCGGAAGGAGGCGGGCCCAGTGGGTGTTTGCTCCAGGCCCGACTTTGTTTCTCGTTAGCCCTGGGTAGTTTATGACTTATTTCAAAATAGTCCCAAGAGCACTTAGCTTAACTGGAGAGGCCTCCTTTCCCAATAGTAGACCATCCGGTTGTTACTGTTCCAGTGCATAAACACGCTCTCATCAAGGGCTTCAATGCATGAACAAATTCCAACTGTTCAAAACCCCGACAAGGGCCACTTGTTTCACAAACCCACTGCTTCAGGAGTTGCAACTAGAACTTAAGAGATTGTCCAAACTGGTTACCGGCTTTTATACCAAACACTCACAGGAGCAACCAATCAGAGACAAGCTAAGTTTTAAGGTAGTAATGTTCTATAAAAAGCTTGTCATTCCACAGCCAAATTCAAACCCGTAGGTTCAACAGTATGAAGAGAAAAGACCCAGCGTTGCTCTTGCTGTCTGAGTATTTCTTTTTCAAATCCATTCCTCTCCCACCCTTAGTCATCTGTTCAATCACCAAACAGTCAAGTCAATAAATTCATGTTTAGCCTTAATACAATGTTGAAACGAGGGGCTTTCAAGTTTCCTGTAGATACACAGTGGCAGTGGTCAATAATTCTTGTCTTACAAACCCGGGAAGTTTGTCCCACATATAGTAGAACAAAATCAGAAAACAAAATCATGTAAAAGTAGCACAGATCAAAACTTCTATTTATTTTGTTTTCTCCGTGCACATACCCAGTTCTTAATAGCTGTGCATATTTTAACCAAGAGAGAGGTGGGCATTGTTTGACAGCCAGTATAGCCACTATTACTGTTTTTTGAAAATTGAACTGTTTCATTCAATTTATATCCACAAACTTTAACCTTCTTTTTCTAGACTTCAGACGCGACCAAGTTTGTCAACTCGGTGGGGGGTTTTCTCACATCACACTGTAATTATAAGGTAAAACCTTTTATTTAGAACTTGTTCTCAGACATTATACAAGGACACAGGATTCAGGGCTCCAGATTTGATCCACAGTTGGTGTGGGGGGAGGGGGGGAAGTAGAGGTGGAGGGGATGAGTACCAGGAAGAGGGAGAAAATAAAAAGTTTGGGCAAGGGGAAGAAGGGAGAAGGTTGGAGAGGCCAAAGAAGAAGATGGGTAACTAACTGGAGAGGGAGAACCAGGGGGGCCCTTTTACAAAGACGTGCCAAAAAGTGGCCTGCAGTAGTGTGGGCATGTGTACTGGACGCACGCGGGACCATTTCTCCAGCGCATCTGGAAAAATGGTATTTGGGGGGGGGGGGGGGGGGGGAGGCCGGGAAATAGATGTGCGGCAAAATGAAAACCAGTGTGCATCTATTGATGGCCTGAGCCCTTAAAGCCACCCTTTCAGTTAGCGGTAATGGCTCACATGCGGTAACATCCAGAGCACGCTACCTGCCAATTACCACAAGGAACCCCCCCTGTGGTAGAAAATAGAAAATTATTTTCTATCACATGTTTTTTGGCGCACACCAAACTCAAAATTACCATCAGGTGTATGCGCTAGCTGGGCAGTAATGCCAATTTGACGTTCGCTGAATGCATATAGGTCCTTACACGCCTTTGTAAAGGGCCTATTTATGATAGTGTGGCCCCACTCACCTAACTCTGGGCTCAGCAACCTTCAGCTGCCTCCGTAATAATCCTCAGGTTATTTATTTAGCATTTTAGCCTATCTCAGTCATAAAATTAAGCAGCTAATCAAAACGCACCTTTAGCACATGCAAAGCTATTCCAGCAATTTAATGATGCTGAAGGATTCCTTTTATGAATATGTAGGGTGTGAAGTCTGTTCTAGAGTACCTGTTTTTTTATTGCCTCTCTTTAATTTCTTTCAGAAATGGGGAACAGAAGACAGTCTTAGACAAGCCTGCAGAGCAGCCAAGAATATGCTGGTAAAACTACTCTAAGTAATGAGTAAATAATAGGGATGTGTGTTCATTGGAAGTGATATTTCTCACATTGTTTCACATCATTGTTTGTCTGGAAAAGCAGGACAGAGGATGCAACTATTTCCTGATAGTTTGTAATATCTTTGCAATAATGTGTATTCTAACCCAAGAGTTTCCATTAGTAACACTATTGTACGCAAAAGAAAATTTAAAATAAAAATCCTAAATATAATGAAAATTCATCTAAACAACACAGGAAACTAAAGATAATGAAAATTTGCAGGCTACCCAAATCTAGCGACAGAACTACGAGCCTTGTCAATTGCTGGTCCGTCATTATGGGATGCTTTACCGAGACATTTGAGAACTTGTGAAAATAGTCAACAATTTAAACGTTTTTTGAAGACTCACTATTTTGTAAAAGCCCTTTTTGAACAATGAAGTAGATTGTTGCGGGTTTGATTCTTTGACTGTTTATGTTTTCATGTGTGCAAATCTGTTACCCGCTTTGGATAAAGGCAGGCTTTAAATAAGATAAATAAATAGTGGACAAAAATCTCTTTTAAACAGTACTTGACTTTCATATCAGGCTATAGTGCATTAAATATATACAGTACATGGCTACGTCAGCTATTGTTGCTCTGCATACCAAAATGTGCTTTTATGTTTAGTTCATTGTGGACCCTTTTACCAGCTACAGCAAAAGCGGGTCAGTGCTGCTGTCGGCACATGTTTTACATGGGCGCTGAGGCCCCCTTTTACTGCAGCTGGTAAAATGGAAGTCTCACTTTTCTACAGGAAATGGCTGAGTAGCAAGTAAAGCACTTGCTGCATGTCCATTTCGGGGGAAGCACTTACTGGTGGTAAGGGCTCCTGCGTTAACCCCACGGTAACCAGGCAGCACACGGCACTGCTCAATTACCACCGGGTACACTCCGGTGCTACAAAAATAAATACATTTTTATAGCGCTAAAGATGGGAAGTATCGCCGGGTTGCTGCAGTACCCAGCGGTACTTCCTGTATAGCGAGCAGTAAGCCAGCATTGGGCTTACCACCGCTTAGTAAAAGGAGCCCTGCATTTGTGTTCCACCTAAGCAGATAATCAGACAATACAAATAAAACCCATTCTAAAATCCACACATATTCCCATCCTGCTCTCTCACTTCCCTCACAAAAACAGACTTTATTCAAACAATAGGGGGCCATAATTCTGCTATCAAGGAGAATGCACCCCATTTTCCTAACAGATGAAATGTGTACATTGAATTTAGGAGCAGCCACTTGCACCAGCCATAACATAGTATAGTAACATAGTAGATGACGGCAGAAAAAGACCTGCACAGTTCATCCAGTCTGCCCAACAAGATAACTCATATGTGCTACTTTCTGTGTATACCTTACCTTGATTTGTATCTGTTTTTTTCAGGGCACAGACCGTATAAGTCTGCCCAGCACTAGCCCCGCCTCCCAACCACCAGCCCCTTCATTTGTATCTGTCTTTTTCAGGGAACAGACTGTATAAATCTGGCCAACACTAGCCCCGCCTTCCCAACCACCAGCCCCGCCTCCCACCACTGGCTCCGCCATCCAATCTCCACTAAGCTCCTGAGGATCCCTTCCTTCCGAACAGGATTCCTTTATGTTTAAGGCACGTAAAGGTGGCAGAACCAGGTGCCTCTTCTGTATTCTATAAGATCTGTATGTAGTTGTCAGACCCACTTACGCTCCTTTCAGGCACCGCTCATGTGCATGTCCATTCTGCAACTGTGCACTATTCACAATACTTGAGCAGTGATTTACATGCATAAATACACCTATGTGCGTGTAAGGGGTCCTTATTGTTTGAACTGCCGAGTCCTGCAGTTACCCCTCAGCTGGTCTGGTTTTCAGCAAATGCGTCTCACCTGAATTTGCTCTGTGTGTCCCCCTCCCCCACTCAAGCTTAGTCCAAAGAGTGACAGACTGCACGAAGGCCTGAGAAAAACTCAGATGATTCCTTATTTGAAAGGAAATAAAATACCCCCCAAACGTGGGGTTACAGTTAACAGAGATAAAGGCTATAAAAGTTTTGGAGGGAGCAACTTTCATTTTTGAAAGTTTTGGGGTCCTTTTACCAAGCTGCAGGAAAAAGGGCCCTGGGTTAGCGGTGGGGGGCATTTTCCCTGCCCACCAGGGCCCTATTTACCACAGCCGCTAAAAAGCCCCCAGACAAGCATGGCCATGTAGTAAGAGAACTCTTACCACATAGCCACGCGGTGGGGAGCCCTTACAGCCACCCATGGTTGGGCGGCGGGGATAGTGCTGGGCAGACTTATACGGTCTGTGCCAGAGCTGGTGGTTGGGAGGCGGGGTTGGTGGTTGGGAGGCGGGGATAGGGCTGGCCAGACTTATACGGTCTGTGCACTGAAGAGGACAGTACAAATAAAAAAGTAGCACATATGAATTTATCTTCTTGGGCAGACTGGATGGACCGTGCAGGTCTTTTTCTGCCATCATCTACTATGTTACTATGTTACATTGAGGTAGCAATAAGGGCTCCTGCGGCAAGCCAGTGGTAACCGGGCTACGTGCGGTGATGCCTGATTACCTCCGGGTTACTGCTGCATTGGGCCGGCGGTAGTCCCAATTTAGTGTTCGGTAAGCCCAAGTTAGGCTTACTAATCCTTTGTAAAAGACCCCCTTTGTGCACTACAGGCTCAGTAGAAAGGGACTATGCAATTTTTTTCACAACTTTGATATTTTTCGTGTTCTACTGCCTAAAAACTGTAGGTACTGAAAGTGGAGTACATGATTTCTGAAGCTAATTACATTTTTATTGATAAACGTTCTTCATTTTTTAAAGACGCAATTAGTTCATACCTGAGGCTGAAATATAACAGGATTATGCAACTGATACTCCAAATAAATCACATACCCCACTTTTGATACCTTTTCACTCAGTGGGTCACAAATTGTTACACATCACCCTATTAGTTTGCTTTCAAGGTTTGTCTGCATTGAGGTATGATGTTATTCACTTGTGAGGTTTGCTGAAGTGCCCCTGGGAGCTGTGGCTTTATGGGGTCTGTTGCATTGTTCTGAAAACACTGATGGAAGGTTCTCAAGATATTGAAAGGTTGGATTTTTAATATGCAAATAAAAGGATTATGCCTGCTCTAGTATCTTTAATGTCCAAATTTCTTGTAAATAATTCAATATCCTATGTGTCTTATTCCCTACCCCATTCCCTTTAAGTTACTTTTGGGGTCTATAGGGCCAGTATAAAGCAGATAAATCTCATTGGGAGGTTGATATTCTGTATGAGTTTTAATTGCTTATCACATTTTTAGAGTATACCCAACTTGATATTAAAAACCACACAAATACAACTCACAGCTATTCACCCAGTGGGCACAGGCTGTGCCATGTGATCCCTTGTCAAGATACCTTGCCTAATCTATGTTCGTTGATCTTTATACACAATATTTATATTTATTTTTAGAATGATGCTGGATGTTCTGCTGATGAAGTTTTGAAAATCGTTGGATTGGATATAACAGTAAGCTGTCTTTGATTTCTGTCTGCACCATTTGGTAATGATTTATATTATTTTAGGATCTTTCTTTGCTGGTAATCTCTGCTGTATGACTCCTACTAGCCCTGAGAAAATTACAGGGGCGGGAGGGGGAACTACATCGGCCACAACTAAGAAAACAACTCTGGGCATAGGCACTAACTTTTAAATGATGGGGAGGAGGGTTGAACCCAATGGAAATTACCCCTCCCTGGACTCATTCAATGAGTTTTCTCAATTTTGGGGGTTCTCAAGCACCCACAGAACCCATAGAGCAGGCTCCTCTGGCTTTGGGGACCCCTGGCAGAGGCAGATGGGGTCCTGAGTAAATCATAGTATAACAGAGAGAGGGAGCAAAGCACAGCAAAAGCCAACAAACACAACAAAAAGCACCAAGGGCCTCCAAAGAAAAGGGATCAAGTCTTAAATGGTATACGTTGATGAAACAATACTCAAATGGACCCGACACGGTCCGTGTTTCGGCGCCCAGTGCCTGCATCAGGGGTCGCAAGAAATAACTGACCACATGCGATTGGATTATTGCAATTTACTTCTCACTGGTCTTCCACTCTGCCATCTCTCTCCTCTCCAGTCTGTCCAAAACTCTGCAGCATGACTTATTTTCCACCAAAATCGTTATACCCACATTAGCCCACTCCTCAAGTCACTTCACTGGCTCCCTGTCCGCTTCTGCATACAGTACAAACTTCTCTTACTGACCTTTAAATGCATCCATTCTGCTGCCTCCCATTACTTCTCCACTCTCATCTCTCCCTACATTCCTCCCCGTGAACTCCGCTCACTGGACAAATCTCTCTTGTCGTCCCCCTTCTCCTCCACTGCTAACTCCAGGCTACGTTCCTTTTTCCTCGCGGCAACTTATGCCTGGAATACACTTCCTGAGCCTGTACGTCTTGCTCCATCTTTACCTGTCTTCAAATCTATGCTGAAAACCCACTTTTTCACCACTGCTTTTGGCTCCTAGCCTCTACTCAATTGCCTTCCCCTTGTTCCTTCTCAAACAGTACTTCCCTCACCCTTATTGTCTTGTTTGTCTGTATTTTTTTAGATTGTAAGCTCAATGGAGCAGGGACTGTCTTTCTGTGCCAGGTGTTAAGCGCTGCGTGCGTCTGGCAGTGCTATACAAATGCTAATAATAATAATAATGCAGCAGTATTATGAAGAACGAAATAATGTGAAAAAGCAATATACTACAACTTCGTATGGTCCCCTTAACACAAAATTGATAGATATTCAAATTGAGCTCTGGACTGAAGGATTGTGTTTGCTCAATCTGAATATCTATCAATTTTGTGTTAAGGGGACCATAAGAGGTTGCAGTATATTGCTTTTTCACATTATTTCGTTCTTCATAATACTGCCGCATGTGGTCAGTTATTTCTTGAGACCCCTGACGCAGGCGCTGGGCGCCGAAACACGGACCGTGTCGGGTCCATTTAAGTATTGTTTCATCAATATATACCATTAAAGACTTGATCCCTTTTCTTTGGAGGCCCTTGGTGCTTTTTGTTGTGTTTGTTGTCCTGAGTAATCACACATCAGTTTGTGCCCTACCTATGATTAGGAATAATAAGTTTGAAAATATGAGCTGATATGTACAAGCAAATTACAAATTTAAAAAAGGAGCAGAGGATCTCCAACATAGGACCTGGTGCTTAACAGATGCTTTAGTCAGTATTTGTACAGTAGGACCTGACACAGTCCGTGGTTCGGCGTGATGAAACGCCTACCTCAGGGGTCACAAAAGTTTTCTAAACATTTGTGTTACAAACAAAGACAAACCTCAGTTCTAGACATAAAAAAATCAGGACAACCAAAGAATAAAATGTGCATAGGACCAATGGAAAGAGGATGAAAAATAATATGACATTCTTTTGTTTACATATTATTTTGCATTTCCTTTCCATTTGTCCTATGTTTATACCAGGGGCGTATCTGCGTGGGGCCACAGGGGCCTGGGCCCCCACAGATTTTGGCCTGGACCCCGCTACCGACGACCCTCTCCACCTCCCCCCCGCCGCCAACCCGTCGCCGATCTTAGCTGGCGGGGGACCCCAACCCCTGCCAGCCGAGGTCATCTCTTCTGTTGCAGGCTGCAAGTTGCGAAGCTTCCTGTTCTTCTGAGTCTGACGTCCTGCACGTACAATGTGCAGGACGTCAGACTCAGAATATGAAACTTAGTCTGATGTCCTGCGCGTTGTACGTGCAGGACGTCGGACTCAGAAGAACACGAAGCTTTGCAACTTGCACAGCCTGCAACGGAAGAGAGGACCTCGGCTGGTGGGGGGTTGGGGTCCCCCGCCAGCAAAGGTAAGCGACGGCAGCGGGGGAGGGTTGGCGGCGGGAGGGGGGTGGAAAGAGTCGTTGGTGGTGGTGGGGGTCTGGCAATGGCGGGGGGATCGGTGGCGCCGGGGGGGGGCTAAAATGTGCCCCCTCCCTCTGGCTCTGGCCCCCCTACCGCCAGAGTCCAGATACGCCTCTAGTTTATACTTAAACATGTGGGTCTTATACAGATCCTTTTATTTTGTATATTTCTGTAATGATTTTTAATATTGGTTTTCTTCTTATTTTTTAAGAATACATTTTTCACATATGGTTTTTACGTGAAATACACACAACAGGATTGTATTTTGATATGGTTGTATAATTTTATTTCTTTTATATGTTTTTAGAAAACTTTTGTTTGTCATCAGGCTGAAACACGGACCGTGTCAGGTCCTTCTGTACAAATACTGAATAAAGCACCTGTTAAGTACCAGGTCCTGTGTTGGAGTGTCCATTCATCCATCCTCTGCTCCTTTTTTTAATTGGACTTTCTACATGGAGGCTTTTTCCTGTTTGCTTGTGGTCCAAGCAAATTACGAAGACAGGCTTCTGAGACTCCCATTTGGGCACAGTAGAAATATAGAGACATCGCAAAGGGAGAGCTCACTCCTCGTCCAGTGAGATTTAGCTAAGGAGTTACCAATACTTCTTTGTTTAAAACATTTATAGTTCTCTTTCCCATTTGCCAAAAATGTCAAAAGCAGCACAAAACAATATAAGAAATCAAAATTTGTGTAAACTAAAGCCCATAAAAGCCCAGAAATAACATCATCTCTCACACCTCCCTCCATTAGCTACAGAGTAGCAAACAGCGTAAGCAAAAAAAAGAGAGTCTGTCCCCCCCCCCCCCCCATCTGCAATTCATTAAGGAAGGAGCCAAGTCTTTAGTTGATTCCACAAGTGTGCAGCAACTAGCGAAAAGGCCTGAACTTGAAGTCTCACTGCTTCATCTTCTTAACTACAAAAGAGAATGTAAAACAGTGTTAGGCTGATAGTCAAAACCACCGATGCAGTCAGCAATGGCACCAACCACATAAATGATTTTTTTTAATCCATGGTGATTATACCAATAACTTTATTCACTAAGAACATAAGCATCGCTGTACTGGGACAGACCGAAGGTCAATCAAGCCCAGTATCCTGTTTCCAACAGTGCCCAATTCAAGTCACAAGTACCTGCTGGAGCCCAAAAGAGTAAAACATATTTTATGTTGCTTATCCTAGAAATAAGCAGTGGATTTTCCCAAGTCATCTTAATAAAGGTTTATGGGCTTTTCTTTTAGGAATTTGTCCAAACCTTTTTAAAACCCTGCTAAGCTAACTTCATTTACCACATTCTCTGGCAACAAATTCCAATTTGTTCTAAATGTACTACTTAGAAACTTCATTATGTGCCCCCTAGTCCTTGTACTTATAGAAAGAATAAACAAGTGATTCACATTTACCCGTTTCACATCACTCAGGATTTTATAGACCTCTATCTATCCCCCCCCCCCCCCCCCCCCCCCCCACCGGTTATCTTTTCTCCAAGATGAAAAGCCATAACCTCTTCGGTCTTTCCTCATAGGGAAATCATCACATCACCTTTATCACTTTTGTTGCTCCTCTCTACCTTTTCTAATTCAGCTATACATTTTTTGAGACGCGTTGACCAGAATTATACACAGTATTTGAGGTGCAGTCATAATATGGAGCAAAATAGTAACATAGTAAATGACGGCAGATAAATCTTGTATGGTCCATCAAGTCTGCCCAACAAAATAAATTCATTTTACATGGTATGTGATACTTTATATGTATACCCGAGTTTGATTTGTCCTTGCCTTTCTCAGGGTACAGACCATAGAAGTCTGCCTAGCACTGTTCTTGTACTAAGTTCTGAAGCTAACTAACGTCGAAGCCCCTTAAAATTTACACTCCAGCCCATCCCTATCTATTCAAAGGCATTACAGTATTCTCAGTTTTGTTTTCCATTCCTGTCCTAATAATTCCTAACATTCTATTTGCTTTCTCAGCCACTGCTGCACACTAAGCAGGGGGTTTCAATGTATCATCAACAATGACACCCAGATCCTTATTCCTGGGCGATGATTCCTAATGCAGAAGCCATCGGGTACCTATAGTTTAGGTTCCACTTCCCTATATGCAACACTTTGCACTTACTTGCCATTTGGATGCCAGTCTCCCAGTCTCATAAGGTCCTCTTGCAATTTCTCACAATTTCATTACATTATATTATGGTCTTCTTTTACTAAGCTGTGCTAGTGATTCCCAAGCGGCAAATGAGAGAATTACTATGGGCTTCCTCTCATTTGCTGCACAGGAATCATTAGCATGGCTTTGCAAAAGAAGTCCTATATCTCTTTTATTCTATAATTAGCATCCAGATCAGTACAGATTCACAGAAAATAAGAAGCTAGGCCAAAACTAGGATTCATGTGATGCTCAGTAAACATGGCAAATATTTCTGGAAAAGAAAGGTCATTACTGCCTTTCTAAATATATAATAATTATTTTGCAATCGTAATTGAATTGGCAAAGAGTTCCAGAGGCAGTTTGCTTGATATGGAAAAGACGAGAGAAATGGATTTTTAATTCTAATCTTATTTGGAGTTGGAAAGTGTAAAATCGTCTGACTTCGTAGTGTCAACCCGGTGTCATACATGACATATAGGATAGATCCCTACCATACAAGATATTGAAAATCATCATATATATTTTAAAATTATTCTTGAATTAACCAGTAACCAGTAAAGCTTAATCAACAAAGGTGTAATCCTGTCAAATTTGCAAGCAGAGCATATTATCTGACTTGCTGGGTTCTAGACAGTTTATAACTTTCTTTAGATAATAATTTGAACAACCCAAATATACAATATTGTAGTAATCTAATGGAGATTGCAATAAAACCCGAGTTAGTTATGTGAATACTGGTGGGTCAAGATATTTCCTCACATTCTTTAATAACAGAAAGGGTTTCTTGATTTTTGCTTTCACCTGAATTTCTATAATAACAAATTAGCTACTTCAACTCCTAGAATCTTCCGACAAGTGTTAAATTTAAAATTATCTTTTCCAAATGTAAGAATCTGTTTGTTCCAAACGCTATCAGAGGATTCCAGCATCAAAAATTAGTTTTTTTTTCTCTATTCAACTTTAGTAAATGCAAAGTAATATTAAAATCTAAGTAGTAATGTATTTTAGAGACAGTATCATTATTGGTGCCTGGAACTGGTAATTAATACAGAAATATCATCAGCCTAAATGAATGTTTTGAAGCCTTCCCTCTCTTGTCATTTAACAACTTTGAATAATTTTGTGTCATCAACAAATTTGATCACCTCATTCATTATTCCTGCTTCTAAGTTATTTATAAATATATTAAAAAGCTGTGGTCCCAGCACAGACCTCTCAGAAACCCCACTATTTACCGTTTTCCATTAAAAATACTGATCATTTAACCCTACTCTTTTTTTTCTTTTGTCTTTTAACCAATTCATGATCCACAATTAGACACTGCATCCTATCCCATGACTTATTAATTTCCTAGGGAGTCTATTACAAAGTAATGCCTTCTGAAAATCCAGATGCACAATATCAACCAGCTCACTTTTATTCACATGTTTATTCACCCTTTCAAAAAAAATAAAAATAAAAAAGCAGATTGGTGAAGCAAGACTTCTCTAGACTAAATCCATTTTGATTTTGTCCCAATAAACCATGCCTACAAATATGTTCTGTAATTTTATTCTTTATAATAATCTCTATCAATTTGCTTGGCACCAATGTCATGCTGACCAACCTGTAATTTCCTGGATCACCCTGGAGCCCTTTTTAAAAACTGGTGTTGTTTTGGCCACTCTCTATTCTCCATAACTTACAAATTAATAATAACAGATCTGCAATTTCATTATTTTAGTTCTATTATTACTCTGGGGTATATACATTGAGAAAATGTAAAATGACACTTTATTGTGTTTCAGAACTATAAAAATGGTTATTTAGAACTAATGCAAATAAAGAAAAAAATCTATCTTCACCTTCATTAAGGATTAATGCTTTGGAGTCATTCTTGTCACAAGCTTTTTATTCATTCAACCTTCTTTGGGATGACCTTAAGAATGAGACTTAAAGAATCACATTCAATAAGACTTGCTTCCTTAGCAGCTAAATGCCCCTGTTGAATAAGGGTTAGAATAATTTTCTGCAGGTACTTTTGAAAGAGATTTTTCAACTTTGCTGTTATAACTATTTCTTATGATTTAATACTGTTTCATGCTCTAAGACCTCTCTTGCCAGTGAGTGAGAAAAAAATGTCTATTAAATAAATTAGTGGTTTAAAGAAATGATTCTAGGTAACATTTTTTCACACATTTTATCTTCTAGCAAGACTTTCTTGGAGAAGTGGGTAAACAATGTGACCCCCTTCTGAGTGCAATATACGATCTAGTGGTAAGAACAGCTTTTTCCAAATATTTCTCAACTCTGCAGAACTAGTTAATTTCCTTCTGAAATATTGTTGGTATCAGGCTACAGAAAGCTTACAAATGATGGGTTTCCAGTACTAGCATCAATGTTAACTAAATGGAAAAATTTGTTGAAGCATATCACATTCTACAGTCTTACAGAGAAAACATCATTCCAGCCCTGCTAACCAGCAGACCCACATACCACATCTAGAGCACCTCACTCCAGACACCCAAACATCTACAATATCAAACCACTAATACCCCCAAATCAGTAACAATAAACAAAATTCTACATCTAAATCATCAAAACCCTACACCCCAACATCACAAATTAGCAAACCAGCTCTACAAATCCTGACACTTTAATGACGGCTCAGAACAATTATACAAACTATAGTTCTGGCCAATCAGAATGCTCCAATGATATATTCAATTCACAACCAGTCAAATAGTATTGGCTATTGAATGGTACTACTGGACATTCCTTTCTCTTGAGTATCTGTTCTCTTGTGTTGAGTTCACTGTGCTGAAGAATCTGTTTTCTTTCAGAATAAAGTACTGCCACAGTCTGACATAGTGCTTAATACCATTTGCAGTCTTGAATTGGTAAGAATAATCTATTGTTTTATAAGTACATAAGTATTGCCACACTGGGACAGACCAAAGGTCCATCAAGCCCAGCATCCTGTTTCCAACAGTGGCCAATCCAGGTCACAAATACCTGGCAAGATCCCCAAAAAAGTACAAAACATTTTATGCTGCTTATCCCAGAAATAGTGGATTTTTCCCAAGTCTAATTTAATAATGGTCGATGGACTTTTCCTTTAGGAAGCTGTCCAAACCTTTTTTAAACCCTGCTAATCTAACCACCTTTACCAAATTCTCTGGCAACGAATTCCAGACTTTAATTACACGTTAAGTGAAGAAAAATTTCTCCAATTTCTATTAAATTTACTACTTTGTAGCTTTTGAAGTATTTGTATATAATAGATGTATATTGGCAGCTCATTGGTTTTCATATTTTGGGGGGAGGGGAGGTTCAGCAGTTTCCCTTTGTTCTTTTTTTTGTGTTGTTTTCCAGCTTAACATGTTAAGTACAAATAATGCATGCTAAATAGCACTTGCTTGGAAATAATTTCTGACACTTTAGCAATCAATATGACCAAAATTCTGTCTCCAGAATTGGGGAGTGTTTTTTGGGGTGAAGCAAGGATTGTGAAATTCAGCCACTGACAGTGTAAGATATAAGTGCTGCTTTAAACAGCAGATATAACTCTAAAAGGAAAACTGTCCATTTCATATTATCCGTGAATTTAGAGCTTCTGAGAATACATATAATTTATAAATTTACCTATTGTCTGCACCACTAAATATGAACCTCAAATGAAACAATGCCAGCCTGTTCTTTTCATTCTCCTTCAAACGTAATGTAGATCATTATCAGGCTTATTTTCGAAAGGGAAGGATGCCCATCTTCCGACACAAATCGTGAGATGGGCGTCCTTCTCTCAGGGTTGCCCAAATTGGTATAATCGAAAGCCGATTGTGGGCATCCTCAACTGCTTTCCGTCGCGGGGATGACTAAAGTTCACGGGGGCCTGTCGGCAGTGTACCGAAGGCAGGACGGGGGCGTGGTTAAGAGATGGGCGTCCTTGGCTGATAATGGAAAAAAGAAGGGCGTCCCTCATGAGCATTTGGTCGACTTTACTTGGTCTCTTTTTTTTCACGACCAAGCCTCGAAAGGTTCCTGAACTGACCAGATGACCACCGGAGGGAATTGGGGATGACATCCCCTTACTCCCCCCCAGTGGTCTTCAACCACCTCCCACCCAAAAAAAAATACTTAAAAACATTTTTCCCAGCCTCTATGCCAGCCTCAAATGTCATACCCAGCTCCATCACAGCAGTATGCAGGTCCTTGGAGCAGTTTTTAGTGGGTACTGTGCACTTCAGGCAGGCGGACCCAGGCCCATCCCCCCCCCTACCTGTTACACTTGTGGTGGTAAATGTGAGCCCTCCAAAACCCACCCAAAACCCACTGTACCCACATATAGGTGCCCCCCTTCACCCCTTAGGGCTGTGGTAATGCTGTATAGTTGTGGGGAGTGGGGTTTGGGGGGCTCAGCACCCAAGGTAAGGGAGCTATGTAGCTGGGAGCAATTTGTGAAGTCCACTGCAGTGCCCCCTAGGATGCCTGGTTGGTGTCCTGGCATGTGAGGGGGGCCAGTGCACTACGAATGCTGGCTCCTCCCATGACCTAATGCCTTGGATTTGGCCGTTTTTGAGATGGGCGTCCTTGGTTTCCATTATCGCCGAAAACCGGGAACGACCATTTCTATGGCCCACGATGTCAACATTTAGGTCGACCATCTCTAAGGTCGACCTAAATGTTGAGATTTGGGAATCCCAACCGTATTATTGAAACGAAAGATGGACGTCCATCTTGTTTCGATAATACGGGTTTCCCCGCCCCTTCGTCAGAACGTCCTTAGAGATTGACGCCCTTAGAGATGGTTGTTCCCGTTTGATTATGCCCCTCTATGTCTCCTTCTTCTTACTTACCATTCTGAGAGGTCAATTTATAAAGGAATCTCATCCCAAGAAAGATATAGTAGAATTGGAAAAGGTGCAACGAAGGGCGACTAAAATGATAGCGGGGATGGGACGACTTCCCTATGAAGAAAGACTAAGGAGGCTAGGGCTATTCAGCTTGGAGAAGAGACAGCTAAGGGGAGACATGATAGAGGTATATAAAATAATGAGTGGAGTGGAACAGGTGGATGTGAAGCGTCTGTTCACGCTTTCCAAAAATACTAGGACTAGGGGGCATGCGATGAAACTACAGTGTAGTAAATTTAAAACAAATCAGAGAAAATTTTTCTTCACCCAACGTGTAATTAAACTCTGGAATTCGTTGCCGGAGAAAGTGGTGAAGGCGGTTAGCTTAGCAGAGTTTAAAAAGGAGTTGGAAGGTTTCCTAAAGGACAAGTCCATAAACCGCTACTAAACGGACTTGGAAAAATCCACAATTCCAGGAATAACATGTATAGAATGTTTGTACGTTTGGGAAGTTTGCCAGGTGCCCTTGGCCTGGATTGGCCGCTGTTGTGGACAGGATGCTGGGCTCGATGGACCCTTGGTCTTTTCCCAGTATGGCATTACTTATGTACTTATGTACTTATGCATGTAAGACCAGTTGTACATCTGTAAAAGTCCTGTTCTAAATCCCACAAATCTCCTAATGTCACTCCTTGTGAATGTGGGATTGGAGTTGGATCTGGGATTGGGGATAAGGGGATATGACTGGTATTAGGGTTCAGGGAAAGATAATTCCAATACTGAATCTCATACCCCTAACACCTGATCTTAATTCTGTGCTGTTCTGTTCTTGGTTACGGGTGGGAGTAGAGGGCCTGAATTATCCAGGAAAAAACCAGGCCCAGACTACATTTCAATCATTCTTTTTTTCTGTTTCCCATCAGGATAAAGTTATTGATGCACTGGAAGGTCTCTTGGTAAGAGCATTTTAATATATGATTTCACAAACTGTCATGCAGTTTAACACATGAACATGACTCATTTTAAATGGGTAAATGTGTTAATGTATATGTATGAATAGTTGATCGGTTCAGCACTTCCTGTCTCTACAGAAACATATGTTTAAGGGTGCCAAAACCGATGCAAATACTCCCTGGACACAATAAAGGAGCTTGCTCACTATTGGGAGTCCTAAGTGCCCACCTGGCACCCACATCTGGCTCTTATGTATATACCTGCTTTTCTGAAGTATCAGAGGTTTGTCAGATTCATATGCAGTATGTGCCCCTGTGCTTTCCCCCAAACCCATTGTGGTGCATATTTGAAATGCCGAGTGAGTAAGAAAATCAGGTAAATTTATCTTTATCTGACTGTCCAGTTAGAAGTACCACTGAAAATCCAGTCAATATTGTGCTGACCAGTTTTATTGTTGCTGCATCTAGGCTGGGCATTCACTGGCTAAATTCTCTCCCTCCCAGTGGTGCCCAGCATTACTATCAGAGGTCCAGTGGATGCTGGCAGAACAGTAAAACTGTACCCCCACCTGAGTAATTTGGGAGCTTTGAGGAGGTGGTAGGGGAGGGGGGCAGGAAGGGTACTGGAGACACACAGGGCTGGATTCAATAAATGGTGCCATAGAATAGGTGCCAGGAAAAATCAGTGTGCAGTGCAATTCTATAAAGCGAACACTGGGATGAGCACATTGGAATGAGTGCACTGGGGTAAGCGCTCTGGGGTGAGCACCCTTTATAGAATATCACCTAGCTGGGATTCCTATCCCCATCGCTGGGTGTAAGGACTTGTGCCAGCTGAAACCTGCACATCTTTAGAGAATGCTCTGACCTGCTCATGTTTCTCCAATGACCATGCACCCATTTGGGTTGCATACTATGGGATATGGGTGCCCTGGTTTATAGAGTACTGCACAGCCATCTGTGCACACAATCCCTAGTTGGTGCCAATTAACATCAGGAATTGATTTAGTGTCCAATTATTGATGTTAATTGGCTCATCAATCAATTAGGTTGCACATGCATCTTGGCATTGTGCCCAAATTTGGTTGCAGATATTTGGCTACCTTTTCTAGAATCAGGAGATAGGGTTTATTGTTAATATAGAGTGAAGACATGTGTGGAAGGAGAATGCACTGGAAAAGATGCTAGAAGAACAGAAGAAAGAGCGAGAGCACCTTCTCAGTGGCTACTGCCTCCTCTTCCCCTCCCCCCCCCCCCCCCCCCCATACCCAGTGCTAGCCTTTTGCTAGAAGAATGGGGAATTCTGCATGGGTTTCTCAGTCCATGTGTGGCATTTATTCATGGGTGGGAAGAGGCATCAAACTCGTTCCTTTTAGGCTATTCCAGTGCCTTAATGTGCTCATTGTTGGGTTGGCACAGAATTATCATAGAGACCAACTACATTCTGAAACCTGGCACTGGCACACCCCCACCTGGACCCCTTTTAATCTGGTTAAATTTGTAATGCCAGTGATTTTATTCATGTGGATTTAGCTAGGTAGTAGGGTGGCATTTTGAATAGGTAGAATTTAGCTGCTCCAAGGCCAATTTAGGAGGTGTTATGTAATCCTAAATTTATGCTGCACTAGCTGGTTAGCACATGCTAATTATATCTTGCTAGCTAATTAATGCTTCCAGACCAACAATTCACCCACACCCCGTCTGCAGATAGATAAATTCTTAAAACTTAACTAATGTAAAGTTTAGTACATGTAAACAGGGAAAGTACCACAAAATACTTTAGTGCGCTTATGCAGTAGCCTGTTCCTGTGTGGTAACCTTGTGTTAGGGGCTTAACACCCTAAAAGATATGTCTACCAATGCCACTAAAAAAAAAAAAAAAAGCAGGAGTGGCAGCCACTGGAAGGTGGATGGCCCAAGAGGGTTTTTTTGTGAGAGAGACCTGACATTTTGGGGTTTTAAAAAAATTCTTGTTTTCAGTCTTAAATAATAAATAAAATTGAAACAAAACAACAACCACAATTAAAAAAAAGTGCTGTGCATACCCATGATATACCTTTTTTGGGAGAATAATATGTTTACATTATTGAGATTGTGTACTGCTCTGAAGTTTGTATTTCAAAGAGTAGCTAATCAAACAAATCAAACTCATTAAATACTAAAAGGGCCTTTTTACTAAGCTGCAGTAAAAGGGGCCCTGCGTTAGTGGTGGCAGGGCCATTTTTGCCACTCACTGAGGCCCTTTTTACTGCAGCGGGTAAAAAGGCTGAAAAAAGAAATGGTCATGCAATAAGATTGCATTTTCCACGTGGCCATACGGAGAGGAAGCACTTACCGCCACCACATCGATATGATGGTAAGGGCTCACATGCTAACCCGGCAGTTAACTGCCTATTTACCGCTGGGTAACTCCTGTGGAAATATTTTTCAAATATTTCCATTAGTTCCAGAAAAGCTATGAGGAGCTACCACCGGCACCCGCGTTGCTACAGTGACAGTTCCGGATTGCTGTGTGGTATGCTGCTTTAAGGGCCCCTTAATAGCCTTTTTAGTCTGCCCAGTAAAGTGTGGTTGGGGTTGTAACTGTCACTTCATGCAGGTTACTCCCATTCCTCTGCCTCCTTCATGTCGTTTCTGAAGCAAGTCCCGGTTTTCAATGAATGAACCTGAAAGGCAATGATATTAGTTTAACAGATAATGGGAGGAAGGGTTGTGTATTTTGTTCTGTATCAGAATTTCTATTGCAACTATCCAAAGTGCACAGGTTGCTGCTGAGTAAAGTGAATGAGTTATTATGTAATTTAAAAACATTTTGGCCTTAATCTGCCATCATTTTCCTTGTTGCAGTATTCCACCTGTATATATTGTCTGATGTTCCAACAAACAGAGCAGACCAAGATAAAAGAATAAATACAGACTTTATTAAAATCAAGTGACTGACGTGGCCGCATTTCACCTCCCAGCGGCTGCATCAGGGGCTTAACATTCCACTATAAAAACACACATGAAAGACAAATGTAAATAAAAAAGTTAATCATATCAAAATCATAAAATTATACACAAAATATTACTCAGTTAATAATATCATAAAAGAATTATTAGTTTAAAAGTAGTTCATAAAAGAATTATTAGTCTGGGAGGCGAAACATGTCCATGTCGGACATTTGATTTTAATAAAGACTGTATTAATTCTTTTATTGTGGTCTGCTCCATTTGTTGCAGGATTATCTGCAAACTACTACTACTACTACTTAACATTTCTAGAGCGCTACTAGGGTTACGCAGCGCTGTACAAAATAAACAAAGAAGGACGGTCCCTGCTCAAAGGACCTTACAATCTAAAGAACGAAATGTCAAGTTGGGCAGTCTAGATTTCCTGGGTAGAGGTGTAGAGGTTAGGTGCCGAAGGCGACGTTGAAGAGGTGGGCTTTAAGCAGAGATTTGAAGATGGGCAGGGAGGGGGCCTGGCGTATGGCCTCGGGGAGTTTGTTCCACGCGTTGGGTGAGGCGAGACAGAAAGGGCGGAGCCTGGAGTTGGCGGTGGTGGAGAAGGGTACTGAAAGGAGGGATTTGTCTTGAGAGCGGAGGTTACGGGTGGGAACGTAAGGGGAGATGAGGGTTGAGAGGTAAGGAGGGGCTGCAGATCGAGTACATTTGTAGGTTAGTAGCAGAAGCTTGAATTGAATGCGGTACCTGATCGGAAGCCAATAAAGTGACTTGAGGAGAGGGGTGATATGAGTGTATCGGTTCAGGCGGAAGATAAGACGTGCAGCAGAGTTCTGAACGGACTGAAGGGGGGATAGGTGGCTAAGTGGGAGACCAGTGAGGAGTAGGTTGCAAGCTCAACTGAAGTAGAGACCATATCCAACCCTGGTTTCACTTGTTACTGATCACAGCCTCTGTTGTTTGCTCTATATTGCATTATGATACATGAGGAAAGGAGAAACAGGGGTGACATGATACAGACATTCAAATATTTGAAAGGTATTAATCCGCAAACAAACCTTTTCCGGAGATTGGAAGGCGGTAGAACTAGAGGACATGAATTGAGGTTGAAGGGGGGCAGACTCAGGAGTAATGTTAGCAAGTATTTTTTCACAGAGAGGGTGGTGGATACATGGAATGCCCTCCCACACGAGGTGGTGGAGATGAAAACAGTAATGAAATTCAAACATGCGTGGGATAAACACAAAGGAGTCCTGTTTTGAAGAAATGGATCCGCGGAATCTTAGCGGAGATTAGGTGGCGACGCCGGTAATTGGGAAACAAAACCGGTGCAGGGCAGACTTCTACGGTCAATGCCCTGATCATGACTGAATAGCTATGGATGGGCTTGAGTGTAAATTTTAAGGGGCTTCGACATTAGCTTCAGAAATTACAGGAACAGTGCTGGGCAGACTTCTACAGTCTGTGCCCTGAGAATGGCAAGGACAAATCAAACGCGTGTATACATGTAAAGTATCGCATACCATGTAAAATGAGTTTATCTTGTTGGGCAGACTGGATGGACCGTACAGGTCTTTATCTGCCATCATTTACTATGTTACTATCGGACTCATTTTCAAAAGAGAAAAACGTTCAAAAAGTGGCATAAGTCTGCATTTGGACGTTTTTCTCATAAAAACATCAAAATCAGTATTTTCGATACCTATTTTTAGACGTTTTTCTCTGAAGTCCGCCAGAAGTGCATCTAAATCTCAAGGGGGGGTGCCAGGGGCGTCTTCAGGGCAGAACTTTGGCATTCCTAAGACGTTTTTCAGCCATAATGGAACAAAACAAAACCATCCAGGACTAAAACTTAGTTTTGAGCTACGCCTATTTTTATTAAGAATAAGGCACAAAAAGGTGCCCTAAATAGCCAGATGACCACTGGAGTGAATCAAGAATGACCTCCCCCTTTCCCCCAGTGGTCACTAACTCCCTCCCACCCCCCAAAAAAATGTGATTAAAAACATTTCTTATAAACCTCTCTGACAGCCTCAGATGATATACTCAGATCCATTAGAACAGCATGCAGGTCCCTGGAGTAGTCTAGTGTTGGATGCAGTGCACTGCAGACAGGTGGACCCAGGCTCCTACCTGCCCCTACCTGTTACACCTATGGAGGAAACTGTGAGCCCTCCAAAACTCACCAGAAACCCACTGTACCCACATATAGGTACCCCCTTCACTTGTAAGGGCTATGGTAGTGGTGTACAGTTGGGGTAGTGGGTTTTGGGTAGGAGTTTGGGGGGCTCAGCACACAAGGTAAGGGAGCAATGGTGAGATTTGTACTTGGGAGTGTTTATGAAGTCCTCTGCAGTGCCCCCTAGGGTGCCCTATTGCTCTTCTGGGATGTCAGGGGGACCAGCCTACTAAAAATGCTGGCTCCTCCTACATCCCAATAGCTTGGTTTTGTGCGTTTTGCACTTGGACGTTTTACTTTTTTTTTTCAAAACTGTACCAAAAAACAAAACATCCAAATCACAAAACGTTGTTCGGAACAGTATTTTTGAAAACAAAAAATAGACGTCTTTCTTTTTTGAAAATGACCTTCTTTCCTATTCGAATTTTGGATGTTTTTTTTTTTTTTTGCAAAACGTCCAAAGTCGGACATAGACGTCATATCGAAAATGCCCCTCTCTGTTACTATGTCCCTGCATGAATACTGTTAGGCTGATTTGGATTTCCCAAGATAATTATATTACAGATTTTCTTTTGCTAATATTTTACATGCTGTGGTACAGCGTTCAAACAGGATGAGACCCAGAATCCACTGTGATAAGAATTAAGAGCAGCAGTGAGAGAGAGCGCCTGCTGCTGGTCTTCAGATCTGACTCTGATATGGGATATTATTTGATGTGTACAGATCATCTGGTTACATTTTAAGAGAGTAGCACACTTAGAAAAAGTTATAAAGTAAAATGAAACCAGAGACTGGACTGAAGCCTATTTGCATCCAACACTGATGTGGTCCCCTTAAAGTGACTTTGCTGCTCTGTGACCTTCCCATGAGAAGCTCCTCTCTAAAATCACTGTTCTCATTCTTTCCTGTAGAGTGGTGGCGTTAGCGCAGTTGGTGGTCTTGCAGTAAGTTCAATGTTGGGTGTTATTAGGAAGGGTATGGAGTCCAGGTGTGCGGATGTTATAATGCCGTTGTATCGCTCCATGGTGCGACCGCACCTGGAGTATTGTGTTCAGTACTGGTCTCCGTATCTCAAAAAAGATATAGTAGAATTGGAAAAGGTACAGCGAAGGGCGACGAAAATGATAGTGGGGATGGGACGACTTTCCTATGAAGAGAGGCTGAGAAGGCTAGGGCTTTTCAGCTTGGAGAAGAGACGGCTGAGGGGAGATATGATAGAAGTGTATAAAATAATGAGTGGAATGGATCGGGTGGATGTGAAGCGACTGTTCACGCTATCCAAAAATACTAGGACTAGAGGGCATGAGTTGAAGCTACAGTGTGGTAAATTTAAAACGAATCGGAGAAAATTTTTCTTCACCCAACGTGTAATTAGACTCTGGAATTCATTGCCGGAGAACGTGGTACGGGCGGTTAGCTTGACGGAGTTTAAAAAGGGGTTAGATAGATTCCTAAAGGACAAGTCCATAGACCGCTATTAAATGGACTGGAAAAATTCCTCATTTTTAGGTATAACTTGTCTGGAATGTTTTTACGTTTGGGGAGCGTGCCAGGTGCCCTTGACCTGGATTGGCCACTGTCGGTGACAGGATGCTGGGCTAGATGGACCTTTGGTCTTTCCCAGTATGGCACTACTTATGTACTTATGTACTTATATATTTGTTCTTATCAGTGAGTGAAGGGATTTTTGTTGCCTATTTATATATTATTAGAAGAGCAGCAGAAAGAGTGAGAGCCTCTGCTCAGCAGCTATTGCATCCCCCCCCCCCCCCCCCAAGTGCTAACCTTTTCCTAGAAGAATGGGGAATTCTGCATGGGTTTCTCAGTCCATACCCAGCATTTGTTTATGGGCAGGAAGAGCCATCAAACTCATTCATTTTAGGCTATTCCAGTGCCTTAGGGGTCCTTTTACAAAGCTGTGCTGAAAAATGGCTTGCGGTTTTGTAGGAACGGGTTTTGGGTGCGCACCGATCCATTTTTCAGCTCGCCTGTAAAAAATGCGCCTTTTAAAAATTTTTGACAAAAATGTACATGCGGCAAAATGAAAATTTTGGGTCTGAGACCTTACCGCCAGCCATTGACCTAGCGGTAAAGACTGAAATGGTAACCGGATGGTAATGACCTGCGTGTGTCAAATGCCACTTGCGCACATCCATTATATGCATACAAATATAAATATTTTTCAGACACGCATATCAGACGTGTGCCAAAAATGGAATTACTGCAAGAGCCATGCAGTAGTTGGACGGTAACTCAATTTTGGCACACGTTGGGCATACGTAGACACTTCCGTGGCTTAGTAAAAGGGCCCCTAAGTTTGTTTGGAGTGGAGGAGTAGCCTAGTGGTTAGTGCAGTGGAACATGGAATGTTGCTACTATTTGAGATTCTACATGGAATGTTGCTACTATTGGAGATTCTACATGGAATGTTGAGATTCTGTTGCTACTATTTGAGATTCTACATGGAATGTTGCTAGTGGAGGAGTAGCCTAGTGGTTAGTGCAGCAGACTGATCCTGGGGAACTGGGTTCAATTTCCACTGCAGCTCCTCAACCCTCCATTGCCCCAGATACAAATAAATACCAGTATGTACCATGTAAACCACTTTGAATGTAGTTGCAAAAACCACAGAAAGGCCTTTCATTGTTGGATTGGTATAGAAGTATTACAGAAACTGGCTAAATTCTGAACCCAATCTGGTTAAATTTGTAATGCCAGTGATTTTATTCATGTGGATTTAGCCAGGTAGCAGGGTGATGTTTTGAATGGGTAGAATTTAGCTGCTCAAAGCCAGTTTAGGAAGTGATATGTGCTCCTAAATTAACACCTCATTAGCCAGTTAGCACATGCTATTTGCATCCAACACTGATGTGGTCCCTTAAAGTGACTTTGCAGCTCTGTGACCTTCCCATGAGAACCACTTCCTGTGTGCTAACCTTGTGATACGGGCTTAACACCCTAAAAGATATGTCTACCAATGTCACAAAAAACAAAGCAGGACTGGCAGTCACTGGAAGGTGGATGGCCCAAGGAGCTTTTTTTGTGAGAGGGACCTGACATTTTTCTTTTTTAATTCTTGTTTTCAATCTTAAATAATAAATAAAATTGAAAGAAAATAACAACCACAATAAAAACAAAAAAGTGTTGTGCATACCCATGATATACATTTTTTGGGAGAATAATATGTTTAGATATTGACTGAAGTCCATTTGCATCCAACACTGATGTGGTCCCTTAAAGTGACTTTGCTGCTCTGTGACCTTTCCATGAGAAGCACTTCTCTGAAATCACTGTTCTCATTATTTCCTGTAGAGTGGTGTTCTTGATGCTGCTGGTGGTGTTACAGTAAGTCCAAACTTTTATTCCCTGACATTTGTTCTTATCAGTGAACGAAGGGATTTTTTTGTCTGCTCAATGGCTATTGCATCCTCCCCCCCCCCTTCCAAGTGCTAATCTTTAGCTAGGAGAATGGGGAATTCTGAATGGGTTTCTCAGTCCATGCATAGCATTTATTTATGGGTGGGAAGAGCTATCAAACTCATTCATTTTAGGCTATTCCAGTGCCTTAGTTTGTTGGGTTGGCACAGGATTATCACAGAGACCGGCTAAATTCTGAAACCTGGCTATAGAAATAATGAGTAGTAGTAGGTTAGGCCCTTGGAAATGCTGAAGCTACTACTACTACTCATCATTTCTATAGCGCTAATAGACGTACGCAGCACTGTACACCTGAACATGAAGAGACAGTCCCTGCTCGACAGACCATACAATCTAATTAGGACAGACAAACAGGACAAACAAGAGATAAGGGAATATTAAAGTGAGGATGATAAAATAAGGGTTCTGAACAAGTAAATAAGGGTTAGGAGTTAAAAGCAGCATCAAAAGGTGGGCTTTTAGCTAAGATTTGAAGACGGCAAGAGATGGAGCTTGACGTACTGGTTCAGGAAGTCTATTCCAGGCATATAGTGCAGCAAGTTAGCGGTGGAGGAGAAGGGTAAATAAATAAGAGAGATTTACCCAGTGAACGGAGTTCCCGGGAAGGAATGTAGGGAGAGATGAGAGTGGAGAGGTACTGAGGAGCTGCAGAGTGAATGCACTTATAAGTCAATAAGAGGAGTTTGAACTGTATGCGGAAATGGATAGGAAGCCAGTGAAGTGACTTGAGGAGAGGGCAAATATGAGCATAATGACACTGGTGGAATATTTGTCGTGCAGCAGAATTTTGAACAGATTGAAGAGATGGCTAAGTGGGAGACCTGTGAGAAGCAAGTTGCAATAGTCTAAGCGAGAGGTGATAAGAGTGTGGATGAGAGTTCTGGTAGTGTGCTCAGAAAGGAAAGGGCAAATTTTGGTGATATTATAGAGAACGAAATGACAGGTTTTAGCAGTCTGCTGAATATGTGCAGAGAAGGAGAGGGAGGAGTCGAAGATGACCCCAAGGTTACGAGCTGATGAGACAGGAAGGATGAGAGTGTTATCCACAGAAATAGAGAATGGGGGAGGAGGAGAGGTTGGTTTAGGTGGAAAGAGAAGCTCAGTCTTGGTCATGTTTAGTTTCAGATGGCGCTGAGACATCCAGGCAGCAATGTCAGACAGGCAAGCTGATACTTTGGCCTGGATTTTGGCTGAGATTTCTGGTGTGGAGAGGTAGATCTGGGAGTCATCAGCGTAAAGATGATACTGAAAACCATGGGATGAGATTAGAATACCAAGGGAAGAAGTATAGATGGAGAAAAGAAGAGGTCCCAGGACAGATCCCTGAGGTACACCAACTGACAGTGGGTTAGAAGTAGAGGAGGATCCACTAGAGTATACACTAAAGCTACGCTGGGAGAGATAAGAAGAAAACCAGGAAAGAACAGAGCCCTGAAATCCAAGTGAGGATAGTGTATCAAGGAATAAGCTGTGATCAACAGTGTCAAAAGCAGCAGGTAGATCGAGAAGGATGAAGATAGAATAGAGACCTTTGGATCTGGTCAGGAACAGATCATTGGAGACTTTAGCAAGCGCTGTTTCAGTTGAATAAAGGGGGAGAAAGCCAGATTGAAGTGGATCAAGAATAGCTTGAGATGAAAGAAAGTCAAGGCAACGGTGGTGAACAGCATGTTGAAGTATCTTGGAAAGGAAAGGGAGGAGGGAGATGGAAGGACAGGTAGGGTCCAATGGAGGTTTTTTAAGGAGTGGTGTGACTACGGCATGTTTGAAGGCATCAGGAACAGTTGCAGTGGAAAGTGAAAGATTGAGGATATGACAGATAAAAGGGATGACAGTAGGAGAGGTAGTGTTAAGTAGATGGGTGGGAATAGGATCAGAGGAACAGGTAGTTAGCTTCATGAAGGACATCTTGGGAATTCCAGAAGATAAATTTCCTCCTTTTACACAAGCTTATTATCTACCAAGAAAAGCAGTGGAACAACAGCAAAATTCTTTGGATATTTCCGCTATATTGAATACCTCAGATTCAGAATCAGCCACCGCAGCGAGTTCGGTGGCACTGTCCCCTGATAAACAATGGTTATTTTGAATGTTTTATAAAAACAGAGAGAATTTTTTTCTAGGCTTTAAGATTCAATTATTTCCTGATGTATCAAGAGATACTCAACTTAGACATAAACAGTTTTTCTTACTGAAACCTGGAGTGCTGCAAATAGCTGGAACTTTCTTCTTAAGAAATCCATGTAAATGTATTATTAGATATAATGCTGTTAAATATGTTTTCTTTGAATCTTCTCACTTGTCAGCCTTTATAGCAGCTAAAAAAGATTAAGTAAAGCTCTGTATACATTTAATTTCTAGCTCATATTCTTCAGGTATAATATTGCCTTTAATTTTTTTCTTAATTTCTCCTTTTTTCATTAGTCTTGGATCCTAATATAGTGACTTGAGTGTTTATTATATTTTCTTTAAAAATGTTTCTCTATGAGAGGTAATAATTTTATTCTATAACACTTTTCTGTACAAGTGAAATTGCTTGGATTTAATTTGTAAAACTTATAAATAATTTAAAAGAAAAGAACAATCACAATTTTAAAAAAGTCCTGTGTATACCATTGATACACATTTTTTGGGAGAATAATACGTTTAGATTATTGAGATTGTGCACTGCTCTGATGTGGCAGCAGCGGGGACTGTTTTTGCCATGTGCTGAGGCCCTTTTTACTGCAGTGGGTAAACGGGCTGAAAAAAGAAATGGCAATGCAATAAGATTGCATTTTCCACATGGCTATACAGGGGGAGGGGTAGAACTTACCACCACCCACTCATGTGGCAGTAAGGACTCCCGTGCTAACCCAGCGGTAACTGGGCAGCACTCGGCACTGCCTGAATAGCGCTGGGTAACCCCATGTGGAAATATTTTTCAAATATTTATGCTAGCACCAAAAATGCTGTGCACCGAGTGGAACTACCGCCAGCGCCCGCATTGCTACAGTGTTAGTTCCGGATTGCCAGGTTTGGGAACCATTGCGCTAGTCAGTTAATGCTTCCAGACCCACAGTTCATCCATACCCTGTCTCAAGATAGAAAAATTCTTAAAACTTAACTAATGTACAATTTAGTGCATGTAAACAGGGAAAGTAGCACAAAATACTGTAATGCATTTGTGCAATAGCCTGTTCCTGTGAGCTAACCTTGTGTTACGGGCTTAACACCCTAAAAGATATGTCTACCAATGCCAAAAAAAACAACAAAGCAGGACTGGCAGCCACTGGAAGGTGAATGGCACAAGGAGCTTTTTTTGTGAGAGGGACCTGACATTTTGTTTTTTTTTTTTAAATTCTTGTTTTCAATCTTAAATCTATATATATAAAACTCACCCTCAATGTTCTATTTGCACTGACGTCACTGAAGCCAGGTTCGTAAGTTCGAAGCTCTGAAGCCACACAAAATCAGTCTGTGGGCCCGCCCTCGCGTCAAACGTTATGACGTTGAGGGCGGAGCACATTCTCAGCTCCAACATTGTACTGCACTGTAGCTCTCGCACGGAGGCTGCAGGGGGGCCGGCGACAGACGGAGACACAAAGGGACGGAGGGGAGCCTTGCTAGCACCCGTTTCATTGCGATTTGAAATGGGCCTTCATTACTAGTAATAAATAAAATTGACAGAAAATAACAACCACAGACAATATTCTGCCCCTGATCCAAGATGGCCGCACATACCTGAGGAGCGACAGATTCCCTCTTTCTTCTTTTGAGAAATGCCTAAGCGCCGTGGTAAAGCAGCGGTTTGAGCCTCCCCGCTGCCTGTTTCCCCTATTGTGGGTCCAATGGATCGCCATGTGAGGAGTCTGGGGGCTGGAGGAGAAGTCGGGAGCAGACCCAGTGGAGACATAGGCTTGAGAGAGGAGGCGGTAGCATCTCCTGGGCTTGAGACGACGCTGAGTTCCGATGATAGAGCTCCTACCCCGCAACCACAAGGTTCGAGTTCTCCCCTCTCTGAGTCAATGGTGCCTTCTTTGAGAAATATGCAAGGCACCATTTTGAGTGAGGCTCACTTACTTTGGGGGGGGGGGGGAGATTGGAGAAGACGTACTAGAAGCTCACTCCTGGGAAAGCAAACTTGTTTTGAGTGAGACGAGGGATCGAAGTGCTCATGAGCTTGAAACGAAAAGTGATACTTCTCAATCTACGCTGGTATCTTTTCCTGATTTTTTAAGTAAGAAGCCTACTGAGGTAACTTTAGACTCTATATGGTCTTTAATTTCTGATCAGGGCCGTGCTAACACGGTAAGCGAGGTAAGCATGGCAGGGGGGCGCTTCCCTCTGGGGGGCGCCGCCGCACCATGCTCACCTCGCTCGCCCTCCCGCAACATCCCTTTTCTTTTCAAGGATGACGTCAGAAGAAGGCAGAACACAGCGAAGGGAAGGCTAGACGTCGGGAGCGCCACCTCCTTCCCTGACGCTGCGCTGTTGGAACCGCCACGGAGGTAAATTTAAAAAGAAAAAAAAGAAAAGGGATGTTGGGGGGAGAGAAGAGGGCGGGCAGTTGAACAATGGGAGCGGGAGGGTAGGGGAGAAACGAGAGCATGGATGTGAAGGGGGGGGAAAGGAGGGCGGGCCAGGCTGGGACATGGGAGAGAGAGGAGCATGGATGCGAGGGGGGGTCATGGAAGGGAGAGAGGGGAATTGCTGGATAGGGATTAATGGAGGGGGCAGGGGACAGAGGAGCATGGATGGGCATGGATTGGGAGGGCAGGGCTCAGGGAGAGAGGGAAATTGCTGGATAGGGATGAATGGGGGGGCAGGGGACAGAGGGCATGGATTGGGAGGGCAGGGCTCAGGGAGAGAGGGGAATTGCTGGATAGGGATGAATGGAGGGGACAGATGGGCATGGATGGATATGGATTGCAGGGCAGGGCTCAGGGAGAGAGGGGAATTGCTGGATAGGGATGAATGGAGGGGGCAGGGGACAGAGGAGCATGGATGGGCATGGATTGGGAGGGCAGGGCTCAGGGAGAGAGGGGAATTGCTGGAAAGGGATGAATGGAGGGGGCAGGGGACAGAGGAGCACAGATGGGCATGGATTGGGAGGGCAGGGCTCAGGGAGAGAGGAGAAATTGCTGGACATAGAGGGGAGGGAAGACAGATGAAGGAGATGAAATGAGGGAAAAGGAAGAGAGGAGAAAAACTGCACATGGATGAAGAAAATAGGCAGAAGCTGAGGACCAGAAATGAAGAAGAAAGGAGGAAAGGAAAGAAATAAATGGAAACGGAGTTAAGAGGACAGATAGCAGCAGAATCAGATACTGGGCCAGCATGATCAGAAAAAGAAAGTCACCAGACAACAAAGTTAGAAAAAAAATCATTTTATTTTCATTTTAGTGTTTGGAATATGTCCACTTTGAGAATTTACATCTGCTATCTTATTTTGCAATGTATAGCAATTTGTTTCTAAGAATATTGCTGACAATTCCTGTCAGTGTGGCAAGTGGTGAGCGATCATTTTCACGGGGGGGGGGGGGGGGGGGGGCGCCAACTGATAGGCTGCAGGGGGGCGCCAGAGACCCTAGGCACAGCCCTGTTTCTGATCTAGGTAAGACTTTTCTTTCACAAACTGCTGTTCTCATGTAGAACAGAGAGTGGGAACAGTTGAAACAGAGATGAAGGAATTGCACACTTGAATGGATCAAATTGACAAAGACTTTACTAATATTCAAAATGTACAGATTTCATAAGTTAAGGAATTGTCTAATTTGAGAAATAAGTCTGAAAGGGAAAGGGAAAGTGAAATGGGACTTGATATACCGCCTTTTTGTGTTTTTTGCAACTACATTCAAAGCGGTTTACATAGTATATTCAGGTACTTATTTGTACCAGAGGCAATGGAGGGTTAAGTGACTTACCCAGAGTCACAAGGAGCTGCAGTGAGAATTGAACTCAGTTCCCCAGGATCAAAGTCCACTGCACTAAAGCAATAATCTTCGCTTTTTAAACTTTCCGACTCCGTTCCTTTTCTCTTGCTGCACCATATGCCTGGAATAGACTTCCTGAGCCGGTACGTCAAGCTCCATCTCTGGCCGTCTTTAAATCTAAGCTAAAAGCCCACCTTTTTGATGCTGCTTTTAACTCCTAACCCTTATTCACTTGTTCAGAACCCTTATTTTATCATCCTCACTTTAATATTCCCTTATCTCTTGTTTGTCCTGTTTGTCTGTCCTAATTCGTTTGTACGCTCTGTCGAGCAGGGACTGTATCTTCATGTTCAGCTGTACAGCGCTGCGTATGTCTATTAGCGCTATACAAATGATGAGTAGTAGTAGTAGTAGTAATTATGGTTAGGCCCTTGGAAATGCTGAAGCTACTACTATTTTACATGCTGTGGTACAGCGTTCAAACAGGATGAGACCCAGAATCCACTGTGATGAGAATTAAGAGCAGCAGTGGGAGAGAGCGCCTGCTGCTGGTCCTCAGAACCAACTCTGATATGGGATATTATTTGATGTGTAAATCAGATCATCTGGTTACATTTTAACAGTGCTTACACTTAGAAAAGATTATAAAGTAAAATGAAACCAGAGACTGGACTGAAACCTATTTGCATCCAACACTGATGTGGTCCCCTTAAAGCGACTTTGCTGCTCTGTGACCTTCCCATGAGAAGCTCCTCTCTAAAATCACTGTTCTCATTCTTTCTTGTAGGGTGGTATTCTTGATGGTGCTCTTGGTGCTGTGGGTGGTGTTACAGTAAGTCCAAACATTTATTCCCTGACATTTTATCCTTGGTGCAAAGTATATCTTTGTGTTGTCTAAGTAAAAAAAAGATCCTCTTTGTAACCACTGTTTCTGTTCTTTTCTGTAGGGTGGCCTGTCTGTATTGGGCTAAATACTGGTAAATCATTTTTCATGTTTTTACTTATATTAGCAGTTCATAATCAGAGCAAATGCTAGTATGCTGAAATAATCTTCACATGAGATTAACCCCTTGAGCTCGCCCACAAACTTGGTGGAATCTTTGTTTACATTTCTGAGTGTCAAACTTGAGCCACATTCCTCCTCCACCCCCTCCTCACTCTTCACTTCCTCCCTTTGCCACAGGCGAAGGAAGGGGTTGATGTGGGATGGTACCACTACTATCCTGATTTTGGAAGAGAGCTGCTGCCAAGTGGCCCCAAGAATGATTCCAATGAAGGTCATGGGATGGCTCCCAAATTTTGATGCTGCCTAGGAAAGCAAAATTGATATTTCATATTTATTTGATATTCTCCTAAATCAAAAATATCTAAGCAGTTTACAATTAAAATGATATAAAAGAAAAGTACAGAAGATAGAATAAAACATGAGGTGATTAGGTTACAATGGCAATATTAACAGCTTAATACAATAAAATGAATAATGATAGTAATAAGACACATTAGGAGCAGAGGTAACAGAGAGAGACAAGACAAAGCTGAAATTCCTAGTACACTTAAGATAGAAATGATGATGAGAAGGAATAAACATGTGCTGATTTGCCCTAAAAGCTTAGATAGAAAGTTCCTACACCAAGTACCTATGCATATTTAAACAAAGCCTCAGCCACCCCAAGGGAAGCCTCAATTGGCTAATTACAAAAACCTCAATAGGGATATTATCATCTGCTCCTGCACCAAAACCAGCAGTGGAAAAATAAGTCCAAACTGAAAGGGAAAAAAAGCTGATAGGACAATTGAATATAACAAACAGGTGAAACTCTCTATGTACAGTCTTCTAAACATGAAAAATTCAATTTAATAGGAATATGTGTCCCCAGACAAAAACATATATGCAAAGGGAAAGAGTGTGAACTGCTATACAATACCAGTGTTACTTAACTTGCAATGTCCTAGTACCACTCCAATCACTGGAACAAAGTAAAAAAGCTTCACGCTCCAAAACCAAATGTCCACTCTGTCCACAAATCCTTGACAAATTATCCCTTTGCTTCAGGAAACCTGCTTCAGGAGGGGGGAACAGCTTATACTCAAAACGCCTCGGGGTAGTTGAGGCTTCATTTAATTAAATATGCATATGCTCTATTTGTAGCTACTTGGTGTAGCAACTCTCTATCTCAGCTGAATATAATAGAGGCTATAAAAGGGCTACAAGGCAGTAACGTTAATAGTTAGGGCAGGTGAGGCAATAGGATTTCTACTACCCTGAAAAGAATTGCATGTTCCCTTTAAATTATTAATTACATTGGCCTCATATCTGCTCAGACTGTTTTACACAGTCTGAGCACTAACGAGCTCCATAATCAGAAGGACCCACTGGGATACAAGAAATGTATTAGCATCTCACCAAAGGCAGTACAGGCAATTAGGCATTTATATCTGGAACATGGTGAAACAGTGCTCCACGACACACAGCAGGTGCAGTCTGTCTTCTCTCTTCTGCCTTCTCCACCGATACCCTAGCAGACTGCCTTTTTATACATTTCTTGTACCATTCATTCCTATGGACCCCCACTTTCTCACCAGCAGTCTTTGCCCATTATCGGTTGATAACAATGACTTCACATGTTTCCAAGCTCAAAGTATCAAAAAATGATGTGACATGCTTCCAAGTAATTAATGACTTCACATTACGTTCCCTCCAGCCCCCCTGGATGTTCTTGCCCTACTTGCACCTGACCCACTACTATCTTCCACTATCAAAACATCTTTGCTCATGACTTCTTGCTAGTGCCATTTCAGCTGTTATTTACAGAGCAGATTCCCCGTCCCTCTATCTGCTCTCAATTACCTAATTTCAGCATTTGCTGCAGTGAAATATATCTGTGTCAGAGGTGATCTTTGATTCTTAGAGGCCTAGCTCTTAGCCTGAGCCCTTGGCCTGTATTTCACTGAAAGCAAGTGACAGCATATTTCTACACAGCCTTTAGATCAAATCAGCATAAGTTTATTTGGATTTACATCAGAATTTGCTCTCCAATTAGCTTTTTGCTTTAACGATGAGAAGGAATAACCAGTGGTCAGCAATCAAAAGCAACCTCCAAATCCTAGCAAACATAAACTCTAAGACCAACCACTAGGTGTCATCATTCTATCTGTCCTCTCCACCAACTGTAAATGTGCCTCTACAGACTAAGCCAGCCCAGGAAGCAATGTCATGGAATGTAACTAGAAATTTAAGTGATAATATTCAGCCACTGACAGTGAGTTTTTCTTTACATGCTTGCTGCGGCCAGCTAAACTAAACCTAGGCATTCAGTGCTGGCCCCTATCCAGGTACCAGCACTAAATATCTAGGTGTGGGGCATCCCCAAGGGACTATTAGTAACTAGGTCTCATTGCATAAAATGGGACCTGTATTAAAATAGCAGAGTTAGTGGTAACATAATACATCTTAACGGTAGCCCACGTTGATAACTTCCCCACTTAGTATAAAGAGTTTTAGTGTCTGGTAACCAGAGCTGATATTGTGATGTCATAATACCACATTCCGCCAATAAGAGCCAACCTCATCAGTGATGCCACAATGGCTTGATTGTGCTATACTTGGCTCACTTCTGATATTGTGATGTCATAATGCCACATTCCACCAATAACAGCCAGCCTCATCAGTGATGTCACACTGGCTTGATTGTCCTATACTTGGTTCACATGTATTCCATATAGAAGTGGTTTCAGTTTTTAGAGACATAAAAGGGAATTTTTGATATGGCATCTAAATATGACTTTGGTTGTTTTGCTGAAAATGTCCAAATATCCAGTAGTGAAAATGACCACTTTCAAACCAGAAAAATGTATATCTTTTTTCTTTGAAAATGACCTTTTCCTAGACATGGTTGTGCTTGGTCCAAGTGAAAAACGCGGAAAATCAAGCCTTTGGGATATAGGTGGAGCCAGCTTTCCTAGTAAACTGGCCACACAGGCATACCAGCAGAGCAGTGGGACACCCTAGAGGGCAATGCAAGGAACTTCACATAAAAGGTCCCAGGTATACATCTCACCCCCTTATATTAGTTGGTGAACCCTTTCAAACCCACGAAAAACCTACTGTGCCCAGCTATACACCACTACAGCAGCCCTTATGGCTGCAGATGTCACCTATATATGGGTATAGTAAGTTTTTGGGGGGGCTGACACTTTCCACCACAAGTGTAATAATTAGAGTGGATTATAGGTCTGGGTCACCTTCACTACAGTTCACTGCACTGACCACTAGGCTATTCCAGGAACCTGCTTGCTGCTCTAATAGGACTGGCCAAAACATCTGAAGCTGTCATAGAAGCTGGTATGTACTGCTTCATTTACATCTTAGCGGGGTGGGAGAGAGTTAGTGACCACTGAAGAAGTAAGGGGGTGTCATTCCTTTATTCCTCCAGTGGTCATCTGGTCATTTAGGGCACTTTTTTATGGCTTATTCGTTAATAAAACAGGTCTAGACCAAAATGATTAACTTTTAGCCCTGGTCATTTTTGTTTTGTTCCAATATGGCAGAAAAATGTCCAAGTGTTAGGAACACTCAGATCCCAACCATAACACGCCCCTGACATGTTCCCCCCCCCCTTGTGATTTGAATGTACTTCTGATGGACTTCATAGCAGGGGCGTAGGCAGACCTCGCTGGGATGGGGGGCCAGAGCCCGAGGTGAGGGGGCACTGTTTAGCCGCCACCCCCCCAGCTGCCGCTACTTTGGACCCCCCTGCCAATGACCCTCTTGAACCCCCCTCCTGCCACCAACCCTACCCCGCCATCACCGCCCGCCCCACCGCCGCCGTATCAGGTACCTTGTTTGCTGGCGGGGGTCCCCAAACCCCGCCAGCCGAAGTCTTCTTCAGTGCCGGAGTAGACTCCGGCGTCTTCATTCAACGAAGTTCGTTGTGTGATCAGCTGTTTCTGATGCCTTATGTAGCCCCGTCCAGGACGTAAGGTGTCAGAAACAGCTGATCACACAGCTAACTTTGTTGAACGAAGGCGCCGGAGTCTACTCCAGCGCTGAAGAAGACTCTTCGGCTGGCGGAGTTTGGGGACCCCCGCCAGCGAACAAGGTACCTGATGCGGTGGGGTGGGCGGGCGGCGATGGCGGGGGAGGGTTGGTGGCGGGAGGGGGGTTCAAGAGGGTCATCGGCAGGGGGGCCAGGGCCAAATCTACGGGGGCCCAAGCCACCCAGGCCCCATGTAGCTACACCACTGCTTCATAGAAAACCATCTATGTTTCGAAAATACCAATTTGGACTTTTTTGTGAGAAAAACATCCAAATGCAGATTTATGCCACTTTTTAGACATTTTTCTTTTTTGAAAATGAGCCCCATAGTAACATAGAGGGGCATTTAAAAAAAAACCCCTCTAAATCAGAATTTGGACACCCCATGCATTACATCTAAAAAAAACCCCGTCTATCTCACAGCTATTTTCAAACAGGAAAAACGTCAGGATTAAGGGGGGAAGTTATTAATGTGAGCTACCATTAAGATGTGATATTTTATGTTAACCCAGTTATTGATAACTAGGTTTCATTGCATTTAATGGGACCCTGTGCTAAAATAGCTTAAGTTAGTAGTAAAATAACATGTCTTAAAGGTCGACCATGTTGATATCGTCCCCCTTTGATGTTGCTGACAATGGCCTTGTTTAGAAGGATTTTTCATATTTCTCTTCTGGGGATCACCTGTTATTTACTGGTCACATTCTCTCTTTCAGGGTATCCCCAGCCCAGTCTTCTTGTCAGTTAGAGGAATCCATAAAAAGAGGATCCCACATTGTTTCTGCGTGTTTAATGCTAAGGATATTTCATATCTGCTACACCCTGTCCACCATAGATGTCACATGATCATTTATTTGCTGCTTTAATAAAGTGAAACATTGGAAATTCCTGGCTCCTTTTCGTCATTTCTTGGTCACAGAGGGAGTCTTTTTTGCATGCACTAAATGCTAGAGATGCCCATAGGAACATATGGGTGTCTCTAGTGTTTAACGCATGCTAAAAACACTAGTGCACCTTTGTAAAAGGACCCCGAGTGAATATGGGTTATAAATGTATAATGATTTATGAGCATTTACTCTTTGGCTCTGGTTCCTATGATAATAAAGAAAAGAATAAATTCTTCCGATTCTTCTTTTCACTTTATGTGAGGGAGAGCAATGTTTTATGAAGAAACTCCCCCAGAGAACAGTGTTACAGGATATAGGAAAGATATCATTTAAATAAACAAAAAGTGTATTTGAATAATTAAATGTATTTTCCCTTTTGTATGATATAAAAAGCAAAACACACAGATATCTAATCTATCAATCTATGAAATAACAAAGATTGATTTACATTATTAAAATGCATCCTTTACCCTTTATTTATGGTTTTATTGATATTCAATATCATAATAATACTGAAAGTGTAACAAAGTATTGCAAATTCGTTACGGATATCAACATTTCCTCAAAATGGTCATGAAAACCTTACAGAATAAACTATATATAAAGAAAACCTCACTGGGGTAATAATATGGAACAAAGATAACAGAAAAATATCTGACATATAATTCCCAAAGATAGCACAGGGTTCTACAATGAAAAGCTGTATTTATACCCTTTTATCTGCCCTTCCCTTCATTTTTTTGTACCCAGCAAATAACATCATAATTTTACCATCACTAATATATACAACTGAATTCCACTTTCAAATTATTGTCAAGAGGGGGAAAAGACAAATCTCTACATTACAAATAAGCAATCAATAATCAATATGAGAAACAAAATACAATGAAAAGGAATCAGAATGATGTGACCTATCAAAAGCAACTACTTAAATGTAGCCCACAGCAAGACAAACTTCAAGAAATGGAAAAGAAAAATCAGAGAAATATGATTTCCTATGAGCACAGTGTCCCTAATAAAAGGAAACAATGGGGCCCTTTTACTAAGCTAAGTAGGTGCCTTGGTGAGCCCAATATATGCCAAATTGAAGTTACTGCCCAGTTACCTCATGGCCCTTGCTGTAATTTCAATTACTACTACTACTACTACTACTACTTGACATTTCTAAAGCACTACTAGGGTTACGCAGCGCTGTACAATTTAACATAGAAGGACAGTCCCTGCTCAAAGGAGCTTACAATCTAAAGGACAAATGTACAGTCAGTCAAATAGGGGCAGTCTAGATTTCCTGAAAGGTATAAAGGTTAGGTGCCGAAAGCAACATTGAAGAGGTGGGCTTTGAGCAAGGATTTGAAGATGGGTAGGGAGGGGGCTTGGCATAAGGGCTCAGGAAGTTTATTCCAAGCATAGGGTGAGGCGAGGCAGAATGAGCGGAGCCTGGAGTTGGCGGTGGTAGAGAAGGGTACTGAGAGGAGGGATTTGTCCTGTGAGCGGAGGTTATGGGCGGGAACGTAAGGGGAAATGAGGGTAGAGAGGTAATGAGGGGCTGCAGACTGAGTGCATTTGTAGGTAAGAAGGAGAAGCTTGAACTGTATGCGGTATCTGATTGGAAGCCAGTGAAGTGACCTGAGAAGAGGGGTGATATGAGTATATCGGTTCAGGCGGAATATAAGACGTGCAGCAGAGTTCTGAACAGATTGAAGGGGGGATAGATGGCTAAGTGGGAGGCCAGTAAGGAGTAGGTTGCAGTAGTCAAGGCGAGAGGTAATGAGAGCGTGGACGAGAGTACGGGTGGTGTGCTCAGAGAGGAAAGGGCGAATTTTGCTGATGTTAAAGAGAAAGAAGCGACAGGTCTTGGCTATCTGCTGGATATGCACAGAGATGGAGAGGGAGGAGTTGAAGATGACTCCGAGGTTGCGGGCAGATGAAATGGGGAGGATGAGGGTGCCATCAACTGAGATAGAGATTGGAGGAAGAGGAGAAGTGAGTTTTGGTGGAAAGACAATAAGCTCGGTCTTGGACATGTTCAGTTTCAGGTGGCGGTTGGATATCCATGCAGCAATGTCGGATAAGCAGGCCAATACCTTGGCCTAGGTCTCCGCGGTGATGTCTGGTGTGGAGAGATATACCTGGGTGTCATCAGCATAAAGATGATACTGGAAACCATGAGATGAGATCAGTGAGCCCAGGGAAGAGGTGTAGATTGAAAAAAGAAGGGTTCCAAGGACAGATCCCTGGGGAACTCCAATAGAGAGCGGGATGGGGGTGGAGGAAGATCCATGAGAGTGTACTCTGAAGGTGCGGTGGGAGAGATAGGAGGAGAACCAGGAGAGGACAGAACCCTGGAACCCAAATGAGGACAGTGTGGCAAGAAGTAAATCATGATTGACAGTATCAAAAGCAGCAGATAGATCAAGGAGGATGAGGATGGAGTAGTGGCCTCTGGATTTGGCAAGAAACAGGTCATTACAGACTTTAGAGAGTGCCGTTTCTGTCGAGTGTAGAGGGCAAAAACCGGATTGAAGCGGATCGAGGATGGCATGAGAGGAGAGAAAATCAAGGCAGTGGCTGTGAACAGCACGCTCAAGTATTTTGGAGAGGAAGGGTAGGAGGGAGATGGGGTGGTAGTTGGAGGGACTGGTGGGGTCAAGTGTTGTTTTTTTGAGGAGAGGTGTGACTACGGCGTGCTTGAAGGTGTCAGGGACAGTTGCAGTGGAGAGAGAGAGGTTGAGGATGTGACAGATGGAGGGGGTGACAGTATGAGAGATGGTGTTAAGTTAGTTGGTGGGGATGGGATCATAGGAACAAGTGGTGCATTTCGAGTAGGAAAGAAGGCGGGCGGTTTCCTCCTCGGTGATATGAGGAAAGGAGGAGAAAGAGGCCTGGGTTGGTTGGTTGAGGGAGAGGGTTGAAGGGTGAAGAGGAAGAGGTGCCTTGGTAGTGAACTCAAGGTTGATCTTTTGCACCTTGTCGCGAAAGTAGTCAGCCAGTGATTGAGGTGAGAGTGATGGGGGGTGGGAGCGGAGGGCACTTTGAGGAGGGAGTTAAGGGTGGCGAAGAGACGACGAGGGTTGGCGCTGAGAGAATTGGTCAATTGGGTGTAATAGTCCTGTTTGGCGTGCATTCGCTATGCACATCTAAAATATATTTTTTATTTTCTCGTGCATGGCAGCTACGTGCGTCAAGTGGCATTTGATGCACATAGATGCAAAAAAACAGAAGAAAACAATCTTCGCAAAAAATACCAATGAGCAAAACAGCGAAATGACCAAAAAAATAAAAATAATAGTAAAAAATAATGAAAATAATAAAATAATAAATAAATAAATAATAAATAAATAGACAAAACCTCAAAAAATAATAAAAAAATAATAAAAAAGGGGAAGGAAAAAAGAAAAATTATAAACAAAGTAAAATAATAAAACGAAAAACTTTGAAAAATATATTAAAGATGACACTTCTGATTAAAAACTGCAAAATATTTATTGGCAATAAAAATGATATCAAAATTGGTAGAAAAGGACTTGACACAGCTGTGTTTTGGCCGTATAGGCCTGTGTCAGGAGTCTGCTAAAATTAGCTTGACTGGATATAGATTAGAGTTGCTCTGACAAGCGTCTCGCGTCTATAGAAATTTTAGCAGCACGCGATCCTAAAGGAGACAACCGGAGAGTTGTTCACTCAGACGGTTCAAAAACTGTTCAGTTATCAAACTTACTACATACCAATACGAAAATCATCTGTTGTATCAATAGAAAATGAGACTCTATATGGTGAGAAGACTCCTGATGCAGGCCTATCTGGCCAAAACACAGCTGTGTCGAGTCCTTTTCTACCAATTTTGATATCATTTTTAATGCCAATAAATATTTTGCAGTTTTTAATCAGAAGTGTCGTCTTTAAGATATTTTTCAAAGTTTTTCGTTTTATACTCATACTACCCTCTCCTCAGGTCGCGTCACTGGCTCCCTATCCGTTTTCGCATCCTGTTTAAACTTCTTCTACTAACCTATAAATGTACTCACTCTGCTGCTCCCCAGTATCTCTCCACACTCGTCCTTCCCTACACCCCTTCCCATGCACTCTGTTCCATGGATAAATCCTTCTTATCTGTTCCCTTCTCCACTACTGCCAACTCCAGACTTTGCTCCTTCTGTCTCGCTGCACCCTATGCCTGGAATAGACTTCCTGAGCCCCTACGTCTTGCCCCATCCTTGACCATCTTTAAATCTAGATTGAAAGCCCACCTCTCTAACATTGCTTTTGACTTGTAACCACTTGTAATCACTCGCCTCCAACTACCCTCTTCTCCTCTTTCCTCTACACTTTAATTGATTTGCTTGCTTTATTTTTGTCTATTAGATTGTAAGCTCTTTGAGCAGGGACTGTCTTTCTTCTATGTTTGTGCAGCACTGCGTACGCTTTGTAGCGCTATAAAAATGCTAAATAGTAGTAGTAGTAATTATTTTTTTAACTTTAATTTTAATCTTTATTGAATTTTCAAAATTTACAAGATACACTTATAAATGGAAATGCAGCAGTAATACTTTACAAGGGTTGCTATGCCACTACAATCAAAATGATCTTAAAACAAAGAAAATGTTATTTAGCATACCCTAACAAAGTTAACTATGAAACTTAATCTGCTTTCTTAGACCACAACAATATTGGAGAGGGAGAGTAATGCAATAAAAGGAGATAAAACTAAAAGAAATTCAGTAACGAGGTAAATGGCCTGGCTCGATCCCCCATCATTTTCACATCCTTAATACATTCTACACATTACTTGGACAGCTTTTCAGCATCTATTAACATTTTCAGCTGGTCTGGTTCAAAAAAAGATGTATTTGTTCCCTAGATATTTGATACAGCATTTACAAGGGTAAGCTAACAAAAATGTAGCCCCCATAGTTTTAACCTCCTCTCTATATACAAGAAAAGCTCTCCTACGATCCTGAGTAGTTTTAATCACGTCTGGAAAAATCCAGATTTTTTGACCATGAAAAAGTTTAGATGCGTTCTTAAAATAAAGTCTTAGTAACGCTTTTAAATCCTGCTCAAAGACAAAGGATATCAATAATGTCCTTCGAGTAGTTATTTCTGAAATAGATTCTTCCAAAAACGCAGATAGATCCTGCAGATTTATTTCTGGACCTTGATTATTATCGATTGGATTTGCCTTGGAGAATTTGTCAGGCAAATAGTAAACTCTAATGATAGGTGGTATTGCAGAGTGAGGGTAAGCCAAAACTTCCATTAAGTACTTTTTCAAGAAATCCATTGGAGAGATTCCAATTGAAAAGGGGAAATTCAATAACCTCAAATTTAGTCTTCTGTTATAATTTTCTAAATGTTCAAATTTTAAGGAAGTTTTCATTTTATCTTTTATCAAAGTATCTGTAACAGATTTTAACGATGTTATTTCAGTTTTTTAATTGAGTTGTTCAGTCTTAACAGTTTCCAAGGCTAATGTTAAAGAATCAAACTTATTTACCAGCAATGCTGTATCCTGGGAGGTTTTTGTGACCGCAGTTGTTAATTGCTGAATAGCTGCCCAAATAGAATGTAGAGTCACCTCGTGGGGAACCGTTGGTTCTATGATCACACCATCTGCGTCCTGGGAAGAGCTCTTCCGTCTAAGGCCCTCTGGTTACCAACTTCCGGTTCCATCGAGTCCTCTTGGCTCATCCGAAGGGCTGCAGAGCAAAGCGGCAGATTAAGTTCTGGCGGGGACAATGATGTCTCCGTCCCAAGTGGAAGCGCCGCTCCTCCGACGAATCCAACAGCGGGATCCCTCTCGCCAGTATCAACAGGGGTGCTCGTGGCGAACTGCAGGAGCGTTCACTGACCCGGGGGCAGTGATTGGGCCGACGGTAGAACACCCTTCACTGCCCCATTCCTCTTTGTGTGCGGCATATTGAAAAAAGGTATTACAGAAAAAAGAGATCAGCTTAAGCATCCACAGAGCCTCAAGCACAAGCCGCCATCTTGACTCCTCCCAATTTGATTGTAGTAGTAATTATTTTACTTTGTTTATAATTTTTCTTTTTTCCTTCCCCTTTTTTATAATTATTTTTTAGAGGTTTTGTCCATTTATTTATTCTTATTTATTTATTATTTTCATTATTTTTTTACTATTATTTTTATTTTTTTTTTGTAATTTTCACTGTTTTGCTCATTTGATGCACATAGACCATTACTGCCCGGTTACCACATGAGACCATAACACTAGCTCAATGGCTTGCAGTAAGGTCTGAGACCCAAAATGGATGTGTGACAATTTTCATTTTCGTGAAAAAAAAGGCATTTTACTAAGGTGCGGTGAAAAATGGACTGCAGAAGTGTAGCTGTGTGTTTTGGGCATGCGCAGGATTATTTTTTAGTGCACCTTAGTAAAAGGACCTCAATGAATAATATCCATTATCTACTCCACTGCCTCCCCATGCCCCATTACATTACAATGTTGAAATATTCTGAAAAAGAGTATCTATAGCTCCCAAAACTATGATCTTTTGTCGTGTAGTTCATGCATTAACTTTTCCCGAATGAAAATGTCCATGACTTTTGCGTCCATTCAATTGTCACTTCCAAGATCTTGCAAAATTAGAGCACAGAAAGAAGTAAACATAGCATCAATTTTATCTGGCCTTTTGTAGCTAGATCAGATGTATATCCCAACTGTAAAATGGCAATCTTCAGAGGAATTACCACTTTAATGATGCCCCTGACTCTTTTTCTAATTACGTCCCAAAAGTGCCTCCACATATGAAGAAAACCTCACCACCAAACTAATGATATGATGTGATCCCACCTGCTAATCATCATGGGAAAGATATACAACTGCATAAGAAGATGGGTTTACGAATAACCTAAGGGGGTCTTTTACTAAGCCCCGGTAGCGTTTTTAGTGCAAGCTAATGATTAGCTCATGCTAAACGCTAGAGACGCCCATATATTCCTATGGGTGTCTCTAGCATTTAACATGTGCTAATCATTAGCGCTCGCACAATACATTACCACAGCTTAGTAAAAGACCCCCTAACTGCATAAATGTAGAGCATTTCACAGAATATCACTAAATCTCAGCCAAAAGACTCTCTATTGTGTACCTATTACCATTTCTCATTTTGATCAATATTTATGGTCTGGAGCATGTAATGTGCCCCCCCCCCCCCCCTCCCATCTCTGTATATGTGTGATATCAAGTGCCTTGGAAAAGAGGATGCCAACACAACTTGTTGAAAATGGCAATGGGGATCTTGTTACTGCATTACATAGTTCAGATTTGTATGACTGAGGCCTATAAAATCCTGGTTGGTGTAGAACAGGTGAAAGTGAATCGATTTTTCACTCTTTCGAAAAGTACAAAGATCAGGGGACCTCAATGAAATTACATGGAAATACTTTTAAAACAAATAGGAGCAAATATATTTTCACTCAAAGAATAGTTCAGCTCTGGAACTCGTTGCTGGAGGATGTGGTAACAGTGGTTAGTGTATCTGGATTAAAAGTCCATAGTCTGTTACTGAAATGAAAAAACGGAGAAAAAAAGACTAAAAGGAGCAGCTCACAGGGTAAAAAACTTGCATCAGGCGTGGATGCTATTGCTGTTCAAAAACACCATCCTAGAGGTACAGGATAAATATATTCCGCGTATTAGAAAAAGAGGAAAAAAGACCAAACGTCAGCTGGGGTGGCTAAACAGTAAGGTAAAGGAAGCCATTAGAGCCAAATAACAATCCTTCAGAAAATGGAGAAAAGAACCAACTGAAAATAATAAGATAAAACATAGGAATAACAAGCCAAATGCTTTTTTTCAAAGTCCTTTTTTGCCCTCCTTATCTCCGCTTTGCATAAGCGGAGATAAGGAGGGCAAAAAAGGACTTTGAAAAAAAGTTAGCGTTAGAAGCGAAAATACATAGTAAACATTTTTTTAGATACATTAAATGCAGGAAGCTGGCTAAAGAATCAGTTGGGCCGCTGGACGAAAGTGGTGTTAAAGGGGCAATCAGGGAAGACAAAGCCATAGCGGAGAAATTAAATGAATTCTTTGCTTCGGTCTTCACCGAGGAGGATTTGGGAGGGACACCAGTGCTGGCAAGGGTATTTGAAGCAGGCGAGTCAGATAAACTAAACGAATTCTCTGTAAACTTGGAGGATGTAATGGGTCAGTTCTGCAAATTGAAGAGTAGTAAATCACCAGGACCGGATGGTATTCATCGCAGAGTATTAATAGAACTGAAAAATGAACTTGTAGAGCTATTGTTACTAATATGCAATCTATCCCTAAAATTGGGTGTTGTACCGGAAGACTGGAGGGTAGCCAATGTTACGCCGATTTTTAAAAAAGGTTCCAGAGGAGATCCGGGTAATTATAGACTGGTGAGTCTGACGTCGGTACCAGGCAAAATGGTAGAGGCTATTATTAAGAATAAAATTACAGAGCACATACATAAACATGGGCTGATGAGACAAAGTCAGCATGGATTTAGTGAAGGGAAGTCTTGCCTCACCAATCTACTGCATTTTTTTGAGGGGGTGAACAAACATGTGGACAATGGGGAGCCAGTGGATATTGTGTATCTGTATTTTCAGAAGGCGTTTGACAAAGTGCCTCATGAAAGACTCCAGAGGAAACTGGAGAGTCATGGGATCGGAGGTAGGGTATTACTATGGATTAAGAGCTGGTTGAAGGATAGGAAGCAGAGAGTAGGAGTGAATGGTCAGTATTCTCAATGGAGAAGGGTAGTTAGTGGGGTTCCTCAGGGGTCTGTGCTGGGACCGCTGCTTTTTAACATATTTATAAATGACCTAAAGATGGGAGTAACTAGTGAGATAACTAAATTCGCAGATGACACACAGTTATTCAGGGTCGTCAAGTCACAGGAGGAGTGTGAAAGATTACAGGAGGACCTCGTGAGACTGGGGGATTGGGTGTCCAAGTGGCAGATGTCGTTTAATATGAGCAAGTGCAAGGTGATGCATGTGGGAAAAAAGAACCCGAATTATAGCTACGTCATGCAAAGTTCCACGTTAGGAGTTACGGACCAAGAAAGGGATCTGGGTGTCGTCGTCGATAATACACTGAAACCTTCTGCTCAGTGTGCTGCTGCGGCTAGGAAAGCGAATAGAATGTTGGGTATTATTAGGAAAGGTATGGAAAACAGGTGTGAGGATGTTATAATGCCGTTGTATCGCTCCATGGTGTGACCACACCTTGAGTATTGTGTTCAATTCTGGTCGCCGCATCTCAAGAAAGATATAGTAGAATTGGAAAAGGTGCAGCGAAGGGCGACTAAAATGATAGCGGGGATGGGACAACTTCCCCATGAAGAAAGACTAAGGAGGCTAGGGCTTTTCAGCTTGGAGAAGAGACGCCTGAGGGGAGACATGATAGAGGTATATAAAATAATGAGTGGAGTGGGACAGGTTGATCTGAAGTGTCTGTTCACGCTTTCCAAAAATACTAGGACTAGGGGGCATGCGATGAAACTACAGTGTAGTAAATTTAAAACAAATCGGAGAAATTTTTCTTCACCATACGCATAATTAAACTCTGGAATTCATTGCCGGAGAACGTGGTGAAGGCAGTTAGCTTAGCAGAGTTTAAAAAGGGGTTAGACGGTTTCCTAAAGGAGAAGTCCATAAACCACTACTAAATGGACTTGGGAAAAATCCACAACTCCAGGAATAACATGTATATAATGTTTGTACGTTTGGGAAGCTCGCCAGGTGCCCTTGGCCTGGATTGGCCGCCTTCGTGGACAGGATGCTGGGCTCGATGGACCCTTGGTCTTTTCCCAGTGTGACATTACTTATGTACTTATGTTAAGACGGTTAGGGCTCTTCAGCTTGGAGAAAAGGCGGCTTAGGGGTGATATGATAGAAGTCTACAAGATAATAAGCGGAGTACAGTGGACAGATGTGAAGCGTTTGTTTACACTTTCAAACAATAATAGAACCAGGGGACATAAGATGAAGCCTAGAATATGGTAGATTTAAAACAAATAGGAGAAAGTTTTTCTTTACTCAGTGTGTAGTTGCAGTCTGGAACTCGTTGCCGGAGAATGTAGTGACAGCAGCTGGCCTACAGAGTTTAAGGGGGGTTTGGACAAATTCCTGAAGGAAAAGTCGATTGAACATTATTATTCTTTTTTTTTGGGGGGGGGGGGGGGGGGTTGCCAGATTCTTGAAGCCTGGACTGGCTGCTGTCGGTGACAGGATGCTGGGCTTGATGGACCCTTGGTCTTTTCCCAGTATGGCAGTGCTTATGTGTTTATGGGGGAAGCCACTGCTTGCTCTGTGATTGGTAGTATGGAATGGTGCTACTAATTGCCTTTCTGCCAGGTACTTGTGACCTGGATTGACCACTGCTGGAAGCAGGATACTGGGCCAGATGGACCATTGGCTATTCTTATACTCTTATGTTCAGCTTGGAGAAGAGAAGGCTGAGGGGAGATATAATAGAGGTCTATAAAATAATGAGCCGAATTGAATGGGTGGACATGAATTGCTTGCTTGCTCTTTCCAAAAATACTAGGACTGGAGGGCACATAATGAAGCTATGAAGTAGTAAATTTAAAACAAATCTGAGAAAATATTTCAAAAGCCCAGAGCTGTCAAACACAGGGACTGGAGGTCCATGGGACCACCAGACCCCAACTACCCCTGCCCCAAGCCAGGTGAAATGGGGGCTGGAGGTCTGATGGACCTCCATTCCCCCTGTTTAGTATAAAGCTGTCTGGTTTTGTAAATCAGTCAGCTTTGCATATATAACTTACTCCCTTATCTGTGATCTATAGCTATAGCCTGTGTCTTTTTGGCTTTCTCAGGGCCAAGTTAACATCAGGCTTGCTTGGCCTAAAATAATGGGCATTAAACTTTAAAGCCTCCGTTTGTTTCAAACAGACTCTGAACTAATACAGAGAAGCATTTTCAGTGAAGGAAATATGAGTGTTAAGATATTCAGGGAGATGTGGGGTTGCAAAGGGCAAATGATGGATATTTGGGAAAACTACCAAAGAAACAGAATTATGTGAAGGTGACCTTAGAGGTCAGAGTTGAAGAATACCAGATAAGTATGAGAGAAAATATAAAGCATTAAGTATTAGGCTTCAGTAATCTGGCAAGCACAATTTGTGGTAGTCAGGTTTTGTTAAGCTTCCAAAGGAAACACAGAGAGAGAGATTTTATTTTCCTTATACTGAAATTTGGACTTATATAAATTAGAATTCAATTTTCTGTAACACTGGGATAAAAGAATTTTTATTGTAACCATTTATTCACTCTAATAAATTTTAGCATTATTATAAAAGAGAAAAACTACATTTTATTTGTTAGCACATGGGTAGCACATGGCAAAATTACCATGGGATGTTTCAGTTTGCCCTACGGTACACCCTGCGGTACACCCTGCAGCATGCCCTGCGATATGCCCTTGCGGTATGCCCTGTGGCACGCCCTGTAGCACAACATGCAGCATGGCCTGTGGCATGCCCTACTGTAAGCCCTGTGGCACACCCTGTGGCACGCCCTGCCCTGCAGTATGATCTGAAGTATGCCTTGTGGCACGCCCTGCTGTATGCCCTGCAGTATGACCTGAAGTACGCCCTGTGGCATGCCCTGCAGTATGCCCTGTGGCACGCTCTGTGCTACACCCTGCAGTATGACCTGAAGTACGTCCTGTGGCATGCCCTGCTGTATGCCCTGCGGCGTGTAATTAAACTCTGGAATTCATTGCCAGAGAATGTGGTAAAGGTGGTTAGCATAGCGGAGTTTAAAAAAGGTTTGGACAGCTTCCTAAAGGAAAAGTCCTTAGACCATTATTAAATGGGGAAAATCCACTATTTCTGGGATAAGCAGTATAAAATATTTTGTACTTTTTTTTGGATCTTGCCAGGTATTTGTGTCTTGGATTGGCCACTGTTGGAAACAGGATGCTGGGCTTGATGGACCTTTGGTCTTTCCCAGTATGGCAATACTTATGTACTTATTTACGCCCTGTGGTACCTCCTGTGGCATGTCCTGTGGCATGAACTTAGGCACACCCTGCGGAATGCCCTGTGGTACGCCCTGCAGTATGACCTGAAGTACGCCCTGTAGCATGCTCTGTGGTATGCCCTGTGGTATGTCCTGTTGTATGCCCTATAGCATGCCCTGCGGTATGCCCTGCGTTACACCCTGAAGTATGCCCTGTGGCATGCCCTGTGTTACACCTTGCGGTATGCTCTGAAGTATGCCCTGTGGCACGCCCTGCAGAATGCCCTGTGGCATGCCCTGCAGTACGTCCTGCGGTATGCCCTGCAGTAAGCCCTGTGGCACACCCTGCAGTACGCCCTGCAGTATGTCCAAAATGGACGCATGGCAATTTTTGGAAAACATTTTAAAAACACATTTTTGGTATGTGCACTGAAAAATATTTCTGCACACCCCAAAACCTGTGCCTACACTACTGCAAGCCACTTTTTACCATGGCTTAGTAAAAGGACCCCTCAATGCTTTAGTTTTTTAGAAATAATTACACGCTTAAATGGAGCGCTGTGAATAGGCATAATAAATCACATGACCCTGTGGTAATTGATATATTCTAGATCACTCTGTCCAGGTTCTGATAAGGTGGCTTCAAGAGATTTGGTCATTTTAGAAGTGAGCCTTAGCCATGGCTCGGTGGGGTAAAACAAGAATTTTCTGCACCTTTTTGAGGAGGTAAAAGAAAACAGGAGACAGACTGTGATGAAACCTGCAGTGTTTCCATCCTTCGATAAGCTGTGGCTTTTTGCTAAAGTCAAATCATAATTCTGTAAAAAATAATTCTGGTTTCCATGTTTTTATTTGAGGTAAAGATATTTTGTATAAAAGGAAATAAAAGTAAAGGTCAGCTAAATTAGCAGTGAATCGTGAGATTAAGTAGTGCATAATTATACTCACACAGCCATTAACATTTGAAATTTACTTTAAATATCTTTGTAGTCTTTGGAAATTAACCTGAAATTCTATCCATTTGCCTCAGGCATTTGGCACTTCTGCTGTAGGGCCATCAGTCACCTCAGTAACTTCAGACACTAATGGAAGAGGTTCCTTCTAGTTAATGTTGTCTCTGGATAGGAATTGCTCACAGGTCACCATCCCCTGTTTGTGTTTCCCATTACAAAGTTTTATGAATCCTGCTGTTCTTTCCGTTTACATCATTCTCAAGGTATTATGTTACCCATTATTACACTTTCCAGCTTATAATCAAAAGAGAAAAAATGCCTATATTTCGACCCAAATCGGGAGATGGGCGTTTTTCTCGCAAAGGCGCCCAAATCGGTATAATCGAAAGCCGATTTTGGGCGTTTCCAACTGCACTCCGTCACGGAAATGAATAAAGTTGACGGGGGCGTGTTGGAGGCTTGGTGAAAGCGGGACTGGGGCTTGGTTATCAGCCGAGGAGAGATGGGCGTCTTTAGCTGATAATCGAAAAAAAAAAGTTGTTTTTGCCGCGATTTTGGGTCACTTTTTTTGGACCCTTTTTTTTCACAAACAAGTCCCAATAAAGTGCCCCAACAGCCCAGATGACCACTGGAGGGAATCGGGGATGACCTCCCCGGACTCCCCCAGTGGTCACTAACCCCCTCCCACCAAAAAAAACCACACTTAAAAAAAATTTTTTCCAGACTGTATGCCAGCCTCAAATGCCGTACCCACCTCCATGACAGCAGAATGTGTTCGATCCTGTGACAGCCTTTCCCTGGGTCAGATGTGGCTCTCGGGTGCACTACAGGGTCACATCAGCATTGCATTGTGGTGGGTGTAGGGTATTGGGCACCGTGATTTCATTAGCTTGTGTTACAGTCTCACGATGTTGGTAGTTGGTAGGCTCTTCTCCCATGGTGCTTTTTCCCCTGCCTACTGGGTCAGAGAGTGTCCAGTTTTGTTTCCGGTAGTCCATGAGGTAGTGGCCATTTTTGTAAGCCAGTTTTAGATCCCTTCCATGTGTTAGCCATGTTACAGAACTTAGTTCTTACCTTGAATATGGCTGAAAGAGGGCATTGTACAGCATTCTGCCAGCTCCGACTTACTGCTAATCTCAGTACCAGGGAGACTCGTTGCCAGTGGGGCACAACCTCTGATCTGCAGTTAACTGTGAGTAAACGTGCTTATTCCAACAAAGGACGTTTTCGGAGACATTAGTCTTCAGGTGTAAACTGGTGTGCCAATGTTATACAGCAGTAACAAGTCCTAAAGGCCTGCGTATATGCAGGTCCCTGGAGCACTTTTAGTGGGTACCGCAGTGCACTTCAGGCAGGTGGACCCAGGCCCATCCCCCCCCCTACCTGTAACACTTGTGCTGGTAAATGGGAGGCCTCCAAACCCCACTGTACCCACATGTAGGTGCCCCCTTCACCCCTAAGAGCTATGGTAGTGTTGTACATTTGTGGGTAGTGGGTTATGGGGGAGGGGGGTTGGGAGCTCAGCACCCGTGGTAAGGGAGCTATGCATGTGGGAACTTTTTCTGAAGTCCACCGCACTGACCTAGAGTGCCCAGTTGGTGTCCTGACATATCAGGGGGGCCAGTGTACTACGAATCCTGGCCCCTCCTACGACCAAATGGCTCGGATTAGGATGTTTTTGAGCTGGGCGTTTTTAGTTTCCATTATCGCTAGAAACAAACAAACAACCAGCTCAAAAACGTCCATTTTTTCAAAAATACGGTTCGGCCCGCCCCTTCACGGACCCGTTCTCGCTCTAGAAATGTTAAGTAGTAGTAGTAGATAAACACCCATGGAGATAGGCATTTGCGTTTGATTATGCCCCTCTTTCTGACCTTTCAGTATTTGAGGTACACAGAGTACCAGAATTTTTAACCCATTGGTGCCACAAATGAGACATACATACATCCCCAAACCGCTAGACAAATAGTTAACGTTTGAGAAAGATGAGACCCAGACATGCCTCTATCTCCTTTCCTTACAGGTTCCATGTCACGAGAAGTAATGATCATAGTGCTCTGAACGTCATCATTACCTTCTCATTTGATAGTTCATTCTTCATCAGTCTCAGTATCAGAGAACTATAGAGTGAAACCCCATGTCCTGAATCAGGGTCACAAACTTAATGGGGTTTAGCGATGCTTATCAATATATGAGAATATTTGATATTTTTTATTTCATGAAAATATATTTTTAAAGTGCATGTTATGAAAACAACATTTTTTTAAAAGTTCCAAAATTCATCATCCCCTGCAAGAATCAAAAATGCTTCACCTGAGCATGATCCTTAATCCAGGTAAAGAGGACATTGTTCAGTCATGGCCTGTTGCTCTCACTGAACATTAAAAAAGGTTTCTTGTAGTACAAAATGAATATTAAAATCTGAGAACAAGTAGAATTATCAGTATCCATGATGCTATCCTAGGAAAGTGATACAAAAAAGCAAAACGCAAAGCATAAGGTGATGGGAGGAAGGGGGCGGGACAGAGAGAAAATGTTGTGCCCACCCACTTTGGGCTCAGGCCCACCCAAAATTGACTGTCTGGTTACACCACTGATGTAAATCCCTTCGGTCGTACCGCAGAAAGGTGGTAAAGCAATAATCTTACAAACGCATTTATGTGGCCCACCCTTATGGACAAATGTATCCAGATGGCAGCTGAACAACATCATAATCCAAGCAAATGTAGCCCCTGCCTCCCCAATACCCCAGCCCTTCTGAAAGTCTGAATAAATTGCAAAAGAGTTCAATCTCATTGTTAGCTAAGTAAGAGCAGAAAATTGGCAGCATATCCAGATATTCAGCAGTGATATCCAAAAGCATTTGGCACTGAATGTCTGGGCATATATTCAAATGTCATAATTGGCATTTAAAGAAAAGGCCAGCCACAGAGTTTAAATATTGACCTGAGTGTGTCTTGATCCAGCTTGATGTAAAACTGACAATCATGGAAGTGTCAGCTGATCCTGACCTCTAGTGACAGAACACATGAAGCATTTAAATAATCCAGATCAATGTGGCTTGCACACTTCAGGGTAAGACACAACAGCCTGAATTTAAATCTTTGCTACAAAAAGGCAGTTTAGTGATTTCAATAATGATGAAATGGGTTTTGAACTTCCAGGGCCTTGGTAAGATTCTGACTATGGTGACCTGCACTACCAGAGCCTTTCGTAAAATAAAGTATCACCGGAATTGAGCACAAACCAAGGAGCCATTTTCTGTCCTTTTTTATTGTTAAACCATGTTTATTAAGGCATTCGGTAATAACTTTCAACCAACAACACAACCACTATTATTTTTTTCTTTTATGACATAATAGTAATCTCTGGTCTAAACACCCCATCCCATCTCAATCCCACTCACAATCACATTAAGGAGTGCATTGCAGGATAGAGTAGTTAAGGAACCCTAAAAGGGCTGTCAGACTGCCAAGAGCATTCTACTTACTTCCTTTTCCACTCGCAGAGGAGTTAAATGATTTTGGTCCTATTTTAAACTGCTTAGCTGTATAAATAACAACGATCATCACTATTGGTAGAGGTGGGTAAAATGCTCTCTTGCTGCCCTGGCTCTGCATGGATACTGCTGAGGTGAGGTTTGAGTGGAAAGAGGGTGTTCTTCCCATCTGTAAAAATAGCAGTGGTATTGTGGTTCAGTTTAATGAAGTTAAGTGGTTCAGTTGAGGCTGGAAAATGCTTGTCTTAGATTAAACCACTCAGCTATGCTTACAGAAGCTGAACATCACTGCTACGGAGGTCATTTTTTTAGGAGTATCTTTTAAGGCTTCTGTGTTAAGACTATTCCGTGGAGGAGTGGCCTAGTGGTTAGGGTGGTGGACTTCGGTCCTGAGGAACTGAGTTCAATTCCCACTTCAGGCACAGGCAGCTCCTTGTGACTCTGGGAAAGTCACTTAACCCTCCATTGCCCCAGATACAAATAAGTACCTGTACACAATATGTAAGCCGCATTGAGCCTGCCATGAGTGGGAAAGTGTGGGGTACAAATGTAACAAAAAAAAAAAAGATGAGAAGGCATCTACCTGTCTTTCTAAAACACTAGCAGGAACAGAGTTTTATCAGCGACCATACAAAGTGGACTTGGCACACAGCAAATCCATGCGCTGACACCCAGAAGCAGAGCCAGGTTGACGACGTGGGGGGAGCAAAAGTGGCGTGAAAGAGGACTTCCGACGACGCACATTTTCAATGCAACACGTTGAGAAAAAAATAGGCGCCGACAGAACTCCGTTTGGCAGAGCAGCTGCTCTCCTGGCGCTCCCCAGCTGCGCCATGGCTAACACCACAGATTGTCTTTTTTGTATTATATCTGTATTTTGAGTAAGAAAGAGTGGTGGTAATTAGCTCCATTGATGTATGAATGGCGGTATGTTTGGTGATGATCAGTAGTTATATTATATGTTTAGGTTGATTTATGTCTATGCAGTACAAGCAGGAAGTATTCCCACATAAAAGTGTATATGGCACTAATTATTGTAGTAAAGGAAAAACAGTTTGCATATGTTGAATGATCCTGGTATAATTTTTTTGCTGCATATTTCTTAGGGATGTCCTGAAAACCTGAGCTCTGTTTGCCCATGATGCCAACCTTTGCACTTGTGTATCTGTTCATTATAAACTGTTAGAAGCACTGTTGATATAATAAATAAATCAGTCAATAAGAGGATTTTTGTGGCTGTCTCATGCTGACGTACATATGATGGGAAATGGAACCAGAGTGGTTATTGTCTGTGTCACATGTCACCACAAAGAATAATCTCTTATGCTCCTCAGTCGATAATATTTAATTACAGATAAGTACTTATCTCCTTGAGACAACCTAGGATAAGCCACATTACAGATTACATCCTAAATAATCGTTTCAGAACTTTTCTCATGTATTAATTTGGAGCTGTTCAAAACGTTTCAATCACCATTAAGCTTGTTGTTAATACTGACCCAGAAAATCATCTTTTTCCCTATGTTTTTACCTTAAGCCAAATAGAATTTGAGGTAATATTATTTTCTTTGAGTAATTGTGTAGCCTGACATGTGGGGGTTGGGGTATTTGACATGTTGTCAGGATTTCTCTTGAGTTTTTCAAGCAATGTTGGATAACAAAAAGAACCAATGCATCATATTTTTCTGCCTTCTCACTCGTTCACAGTAACTGATTCCCAAGGGTTGCCAGCAGAAATATGTCTTTACCTACTAGGGCTGTGCAATAGGCAAAACCTTTGCTTTCCTTAGGCCTTTTAACATAATTTTAGACTTTTATCATTTGTTTCACACATTTGTTTTAAGAAAGCAATTAAAATGTGCATTAGAACTTTTTGACACACTACAACAAATTAACGTGTTAATTTGATTAGTTAGTTTCTTTGATTTGGCACTAAGGGGGGAAGTTATCAATATGGACTACCATTAAGATGTTATTTTACTGTTAAACTCTGTTATAAGTAACTAGGTCTCGTTGCATAAAATAGGACCTGTGCTAAAATAGAACAAGTTAATGGTCAAATATCAGGTCATAGGAGCCCACATTGATAACTTATACCCCTTAACTTTTTAAGGTGCACAGATGAACCTAACGCACACTAATGAATGCACATCCCTAATGCTTAAAAACTTAGAAATTTTAGCTCCCCCCGAGAAAAACAGACACCAAGTTCTAGGAATATAGATTATTTTTTTCAGGAGATGAGGGCTTTAAAGCGGTTTTGATCTCCAGGTCAGAGTCCTCCCAAAACACACCAATCTCCATCACACGGCCATGAGGAGAACCTCACTGGCTCCATATTATCCTGGACACCAAGGTTAATGGCAGTTTCTTTTAAATTAGTCACCTTATTTTCTAACGCCTCTTATCTTTGCTGATACCCTTCACTGTCAATTAAAATGTTCTACTACGTATTGTGTCTTAATGTACACCGCCTTAAGTGAATTCCTTCAAAAAGGCGGTAAAATTTTTAAAATAAATAATGGGGAAAATTAGTTCACCAGTGTGCACAAGTAACTAATTTCCTTCTGACGATAAAAGAAGCAAGTAGTAGAACCAGAGTTTGAATGCTTTTACTTTATTGAGAAAGAGCTACAAGAGACAGCAGAATCAGAGAAATCTAAAGAATAACATGCTTCACGTGTCAGCAGAAATGAAGGAAGATCCCTTGTAATGAACAGAGAGGAGCAGAGAGATTCGGCCGTCTTCAGTCTCCACTTTGCACATTGCACATTCCATCGGCTGATATGGAGCTGCAGGCCAGGACCCTCTGGAGGAGAGAATAAGATCAGTAAAAACAGAAGAAAGTCAACCTGAAACAGACAAATGCAAAATCCTTGTGAATAGATTACTGTGAGCAGTATCAAAGAGGGAAGTGCTCAAAGGACATTATGAGCCACATTAATTAACAACTTTTTCTGAGATTGCACTATTTAATCTAATTTAAGAGTACATTTCTTTTTCAAATGCACCAATCAGATTCAAGACAATTAATAAATCAAAATTAAGGTAGCAAAATCAAAGTCATACAAATTAAAACCATACCAATTAACAAATAACAAAATTTTCAAATGAATAGAAGACACAAGTACATCTTCCTCACACGTTAGTTGAACATAATGAAATCAGAGGTGTAGCTAGGTGGGGTGCAAGGGGAGTCCCTACCAGGGGCGTATCTGAGGTTCGGCGGTAGGGGGGGCAGGGGCTAGAGTGAGGGGGCACATTATAACCCCCCCTACCGCCGCCCGCCCGCCGTTGCCGCCGCCGCCATCGTCGTCATCAACCCTCCCCCCCTACCGCCATTAACCCTCCCCCGCCTACCGCCAACCCTTTCCCCGCCTACCGCCGTCACCTACCCCGAGGTCCGCTCCTGCCGGCTTTTTAAACTATTACTTCAGCTAGCGGGGGACTCCAACCCCCGCCAGCCCAGCCGAGGTCTTCTTTAACTTCTTCATCCTCGTGCTGTTAAAGCTGCATGCATCCTTCCAGTTGGACGGAGTTTGAAGTCGCAGCACGTTGATGTCCTGCACGTACAACGTGCTGCGACGTCAAACTCCGTCCAACTGGAAGGATGCATGCAGCTTTAACAGCACAAGGATGAAGAAGTTAAAGAAGACCTCAGCTGGGCTGGCGGGGGTTGGGGTCCCCCGCCAGCTGAAGTAATAGTTTTAAAAGCCGGCAGGAGCGGACCTCGGGGTAGGTGACGGCGGTAGGCAGGGAAAGGGTTGGCGGTAGGCGGGGGAGGGTTAACGGCGGTAGGGGGGTCCAGGGCGAAATCTGCAGGGGCCCAGGCCCCTGTGGCCCCACGCAGATACGCCCCTGGTCCCTACTCCCCCAAATGGATTTTGAATAAGATGACGCCTATGCAGATCAGCCCTTCAGCCTTTTTACAAAAGGTCTGCTCTCCCTGATACCAAAACCTGGCTACAGTTCAAAATCATAATTCAAATTCCAAACCAATCTGTTTGTCCCTAGACATCAAAAAGCCAAACATATGTTAAGTCTTCTTTGAGACTAGACTTATTTTGAAACCCTACAGAATCTTAAATAACTAATTTCCCTCATTAAAGATAAAGGAAGTTCAGTTTACAGTGCAGCAGCTTTTTCTGTTAAGGTCTGTTTTCTTGTGGAAATGAATTTCAGATCCTGTCCAGAGGGTATCTGAAAATGGCAGTAATATATTGTGACTAGATTACACAATAGAAGCATTGTAAAAATTAAAAAATCTGTAATTGTTCAACCCTGTGGTGCTGGTTTTAAAAGGTTTTCCCACATACTTATAGCTAGATTTATGGACACTAATGGCTTTTTATATCATATCAACAAGACAGCAAATGCTTATACACACGCCGTGCATGGACACTGCAGTGGTATAGTTTGCGCAGAGAGTGGCAGAGCTGCAGTGTGTACATGTATTTTACAGTATTTAAGGACATACGAGTAGAGCAGACACAAACACACATTTACACCAGCTTTGGAGCAGATGTGCCTCAGTATTTGTGTACTTTGGGAGCTGAATGTAAAGTTATTCTATGAGCTTTTAGAAAATGGGCTTAAACTAGGGGGGATGATGGAGAGAAGCCAGGAGACATTTATTCTCTCTCTAAGGAAATATGAAGAAAGAATCAAAGTATTCTGAACACAATTTGAATTATGAAGATGTAACAATAAAATAGCTCAACGCTTTCCTTTCTAATATAAGTTTCTTAAAAGTATCTTAATCCTCTATATAAGATTTATGTTAATCAGCCTCTCTATTTGAGGACTATATATAAAGGAACTGATTTTGTTGTCATATGGATTAAGCATAATGACCATGTATATTGCTTTGGAATTCCTTTTTTTTTATTTTCTTGGCAAAGTTTATCTTTGGAATGTAATTGAAAAATTGAATAAATAAAGACTTAAAAAAAAAAAGTATTCTGAACACAAGACGTACTTTGGGCCCTGTTTATCAAGCTGCTATGGGTGTCTCTAGCATTTAGTGCGTACGTGCTAATTTTAGTGTGCACTAAGAACGCTAGCACACCTTAGTAAACAGGGCTCTTTGTTCCTTACTGTTCATCTCTATCAAAGACCCACCTCATTCCCGCTCTCTAATATAACAGAAATATCACAGAGGAGCCTGCCAGAATTTGCAGCTGTGAAAGCCACCTCGGACCCCCTCCCCAATGCTCATAGACAAGGTCTCTTCCCAGAACCTCCTGCTTGGAGCCTACAGTATGGCATGGAGCCACTGGACTGGCCCAAAATGTACAATTCAGGGGATTAAACTGAGCTTCATGAAAGCAGCAGTGCTATGTTCTGCCAAAGCTGCGGCATCATTTTAGAGATTAATTTCATGTGAATATTACAACTGCAAACTTTTACTATCACTTAAAACGTGGAGTATACTTTACCAGCATTTAGAGCCTGACAGGCAGGGCATTCTAGAGGAGAGAACAGGAACTGTGGTTACCAAGAGGAAATATGTCTCAGAGAGTAACACAATTTTACATCTGGAAACTTAAAAGCAACATCGGGAAATGCTTTTTCATAGAGAGAGTGATGGATGCCTGGAATACTGTTCTGTGGGAAATACTGGTGTTGAAAACAGTGATGGAATTAAAAAAGAGGGTGGGGGAGTAACCCACATGCAGGCTTATTTTCAAAAGAGAAGGATGCCCATCTTTCGACACAAATCGGAAGATGGGTGTCCTTCTCCCAGGGTCGCCCAAATCGGCATAATCAAAATCTGATTTTGGGCGTCCCCAACTGTTTTCCATTGCGGGGATGATCAAAGTTCCCAGGGGCGTGTCGCAAGCGTAGTGAAGGCGGGACTGGGTGTGCTTAACACATGGGAGTCCTCAGCCGATAATGGAAAAAAGAAGGGCGTCCCTGACGAACACTTGGTTGACTTTACTTTGTCCATTTTTTCTTGCGACCAAGCCTCAAAAGGGTGCCTGAACTGACCAGACGACCACCGGAGGGAATCGGGGATGACCTCCCCTTACTCTCCCAGTGGTCACTAACCCCTTCCCACCCTAAAAAAGCTTTAAAAATATTTTTTGCCAGCCTCAACTGTCATACCCAGCTGCATGACAGCAGTATGCAGGTCCCTGGAGCAGTTTTAGTGGGTACTGCAGTGTTCTTCAGGCAGGCGGACCCAGGCCCATCCCCCCTACCTGTTACACTTGTGGTGGTAAATGTGAGCCCTTCAAAATCCACCAGAAACCCACTGTACCCACATCTAGGTGCCCCCCCTTCACCCCTTAGTACTATGGTAGTGTTGTAAAGTTGTGGGGAGTGGGTTTTGGGGGGCTCAGCACACAAGGTAAGGGAGCTTTGGACCTGGGAGCAATTTGTGAAATCCACTGCAGTGCCCCCTAGGGTGCCCGGTTGGTGTCATGGCATGTGAGGGGGACCAGTGCACTATGAATGCTGGCTCTTCCCACAACCAAATGGCTTCGATTTGGTCGTTGCTGAGATGGGCGTCCTCGGTTTCCAATATCGCTGAAAACTGGGGATGACCATCTCTAAGGTGGACCTAAATGTTGAGATTTAGGCATCCTCGACCGTATTATTGAAATGAAAGATGGACGCCCATCTTGTTTCGATAATACAGATTTCCCCATCCCTTCATGGGACATCCTGTGAGGACGCCCTCAGGAAAACTTGGGCGCCTCATTCGATTATGCCCCTCATGGAGGTCCCAGGTACAACCTGAACCATCTTTCAGGGCAGACTGGATGGGACATACTGATTTTTATCTTATATTATATCAATAATTTATATGAACAAAAACCAGGAAAAAGGTTTGAACTTACCGTAAGACTACCCACAGTGCCAAGAACACCAGAAACACCCTAAAGAAAAGAAGTAGAGCAGTGAATTTAGAGAAGAGCTTCTCAAGGGATGGTCACTGAGCAGAAAAACACTTTATAGGGATCACATCAGTGTTAGACCATGAGACTTCCAGGCCCTATTGAATGGAACAGTCTGCCAGTGCGGCTCATGCATGAGACCTGGGAGCCAGCATTTCGGAAGGACCTAATAGACTTTCTTTTGTTTAAGGTTTTTTATTGTCCTTTTTAAGTGATGTATGTAGGATGCGTGTTGATCTTACTGCTTTTGTATTTTTGTTTATTGTATATTTTATGAATGTTTTTATTGTAATCTTATCTAATCTATGATGTCATTGGAGCAGGTCTGAATGAAAACAAACAGGAGACAGCCCAGAGCAGAATAGAAGTAAATGACACAACAGCAGTAGCGATCCAGGAAGAGAAGAGTTGGAAAAAGTTCATCTAAGCGAGGTTTTATTGAAAACAAGACCTGACCTGGCCATGTTTTGGACAAACCTTCATCAGGGGTCTATAATTACATATAAAAATAATATAAAAATATGAATGATCATTATTATTATTATTATTGTTATTATTATTATTTGTAGCATTTGTATCCCACATTTTCCCACCAATTTGCAGGCTCAATATGGCTTACATTTGCCGTAATGGCGGTTGCCATTTCCGGGTAACAGAATTACAAATGGTATTGCATTAAGGTGCATACATATCTGGTAGCATACATGGAACATAACATACATGGAACAGATTATGGTATAAATATATATTATGTGCATATATACATGGTAAGGAAGAATACATTATGGTAATGCATGAAGGTTCCTGAGTAATAAATTGGATTGTGACATACATTAGGTCATCGGTTATGGAAGACCATATTCAACATAAGGATTAAAGTGGTAGTGCTTGTTCATTAATAGCAAAGAGGTTAATCAGTCAAGTGATAAGATTTCATGAATACTGTAATAGAAAATTTTAAAAAACTAAAAAAACAAATAAACAACAAAATACATAATAAATAAAACCAAATATCATTGATTTGATTTGGAAACCCATGTGGTAATATTTTATTATTTATTATGCATTTTGTTTTTCTAAATTTTTATAAATCTTGTTTGGATAAACGTTTGTCAACTCTTCTTTCCCTAGATCACTGCTGCTATTGGTCTACCTTTGCAGGCCTCCATTTAGGCATCTCAAGACACTCAGGTTCTGAAATCAATGCTGGTATAACCTGATATTTGACATGCTAACACCCTTGTTTACAAAGCCCTTCAAAGTGAGTGGGCTGTGTCAGCATTACCGTACCGGCAGCTGCTAGCAGGTCTTTGTAAAGAGGGGGTGAATTTTTTGGAGGCTCACTTGCAACAGCCATAGACCTTGTATAATTGCAGGTGCATAAATGAGACAGCGATTCATGTAACATAAGGTATTGTGTAAGTTCTGTGCATAGCGGAGCCCCACCCTTATCCTGCCCATGAGCCGCATATGTATACATTCCCCTTGAATTTACACACTATCCCCGGATTCTGTATATAGCTGCTAGTATTCCAACATGTGTAACTTAATTGACTTATCAAGCCTATCAGCACTTTTAACAGCACTTAACAAGCAGTAATGAGCACTAATTGTCAATAATTAGAATGTATGTGCGAACTTGCTAAGCATATTCTGTAATGAACTGCACCTAAATTCTAAAGTGCACAGTTCAATAGGGGAGGGGGCTATTGACAGGGAAGTGGGCATTTTGTGGGCGTTCACAAATTTACATGCATAGTTATAGAATATACCCCAGTCCACATGAATCTACACACAGGGATTTATGTCGTGTTTTCATTGATGCACAACGAAGCGCGTAGTTTTAAGTGCTGAGATAACAACTAAGTGTATTCCATGCACTGCACCTAAATCTTATAGAATATGCTTAGATGAGAATGATTTCCATGTGGATTATATAGGCACCATATATAGAATATGGGACAAATTCACTATGAATGCACTTCAAAACTTGGCGCCGCAAAACCAGGTGCTTAGACGATTATAAACTTCACCTAAAAGGCTTAGTTTATAGAATATGCTTAGTGGCCATTCTTGTGACTAAAATTTAGGATTACCCATTTAGGCCACCTAAACCCAGGCCTAAATAGCTACTCCTAACTTAGGTGCAGATCAGGTGTATTCTATAATAGTGCACATAGTTTTTTGAAATGCTCATGACCCGCCCATTCCACACCCATTACCATGCCGCCTTTTTGGCTGTGTGCATTAGAATACTCCTAGAAAGTTGTGCGCGTAAATTCTAATTCAAGCCAATTAATGCTGGTAATTGATTGTTAAGTACCAATTATCAGCTGATTGGCTTGATAATTAAGTTGTGCATGCAGTTTGGTTGCGTGCACAACTTAAGGTACCATTTATTGAATTTGGGGGTATGTCAATTCGGTGGGCCCCTACACAAGGCATGTACATGCCCTACTGGTACTTTCGCCGGTAAGTGTACACTTACATGCATATGTGCTGGTCTTCTATATATTTACGAGCACAACGGGGGTGTAAATTCAGATCCCTAATTTATAAAATTGCCTTCTATGAGACTTAAGTCCAGTCTCTGGTTTTATTTCACATTATGACATTTCTCTTGGATGTTGGAGTAAACAATATCCCATGTCAGTCCAAGAACTGATGAATTTCAGAAACTTTGCATGGCATGTAGACATGTAAATGGCATTTTGATTTTAGGATGCAACACTTTACACATGTAAATGACCCAGGATGTGCAGACTCAAAGGGAGTAAGTTAGGCCCGGGAACACACTTATATTTAAAGAATTTCATGGTCCTTTGTACCTCACTGTGAGCATGAATTAATGTCCAAGCCCATGTGCCTCCACATACCATAGTATGCAGTTAGCATGTGAATTAGTGTGTGCCCGGGGTCTTGCCAGCATGGTAACAGGCATCGCATTTCAGCATATACTAATTCATGGGCCAACTGCACTTTACTAAAAGGGCCCCTATTTATCATAGAGTTAAAGATCTTACCAAAACTTGTTTCAGAAGAATGACAACGTTTTGCTGAAGGAGAAAACAGAAAATATTAAAATGCAGATGTGAAAATTAAAAGATCCATATGTTTATTTGAAATTATGTTATACCACCTAGAAGATGTTTTCCTTATTTGGTATGTACGAGAAAACAGTGAACAATGCAAGTTCTTCATCCCCAACCATAACCACGAACAGAATGACACAGAAGTAAGATCGGGACTCATCCTTCCCTGCACCTTAGCCACAGCCCCTGACATGCTCAACTAAATCACTCCAAATCACATCTTGTAGTGCTGGGGCAGCATTGTACTGTACAGGTGATAATGATCATGTATTTTATGAACTGACCACTAAAGGTCGCTAGTATACAAATAATCTGCAAATCCACCCCTGTATCGCTCCAGCGTTATCCGGATAGCGTCTACAAGGATATTCAGCACGGCACTGTCCATATCGTACTGCTGAATATCCTGCTCAATGGTACTGATCCAGATAACAGGTGCTGCTATCCCAGTGAGAGTCGCTGAATATCAGCCCCGCTGTTTATAAACAATGAATGTACATTGTAGCACCTTATATGTCTTCCTAAAATACTCTTAAAGTAGGTAGCCACTTGGCCTTCACACATAGCTGGTCAACGTATGTTCAATAGCACTAAGATATGTGGCAGATATTTTCTTCTTGCATAAAACAGATGTGTCTGATTTACTAAACTTTGTTCCTTTACACAGAGAATAGAGGAAAAACTAGAGCGAATCAGACCCGTACTATAGAAAATTATTAAGGCCTGGGGCATGCTATGACATGGAATATGTTTGTGCCTGACATTGCAAATAGTAAGGGGGAATTGCTAGAAATACTGAGAGCAGCAGCCCAACATCTCTCATGTTGATAACACTTAAAACTTACCAATCCAAGTTTACAGGCAGTCGACAGCACTGTGTTAGCACCATTCAAATCACCTATCTTATTCTGTAAGAGAACAGAGCAGTGTTAATCCTTCCCAACATAATAGATCCCCAAGAAAAAGAAACGACCATTGATGTCATGCAATAGTCAACTGAGACTGTAGAGCTGGAAGAAGATACTGCATTTGCCTATGAATTGAATACATCATATGAGTTTCTGATTGGCTGACATAGCAGTTTAATGATATTCTCATTGGCTGAATAGTTGCTCTGAAGTCATTTGATCTTTTCATCAGTTCTAGTACATAAATCATTACTAAGGAGAGAGTTTGTAATTATACTGGTTGATCATCAAAGCCATTTATCTAGATAACTGGCCCCTTAATCTGGTTAAATGGTACAGGCGACAATGATTTCTGATAACTCTTCACTTAGATCCCAAGGAGCCATAAACAATTCTCCTTTTAGCTATCCTTCAGTCAAAGGTTGTATGAGATAGAAAATTCATGAACTATTGTTGGCTTATCAAACCTCTACATTTTGGCAAGAATTCTCACTACGTTTTACTCAATCTGACTCCTATGTTTTATTTAGGAGGAATCTTAAAACTTATCTTTTCAAGAAGTTTGTTTAGTTTAATAATTAGAATTACTTGTTTTATATGATTTGAGTGTTGTAATTCTTGCAGATTGTCTTGATTTCTTAGCGGATATTGTGAACTGCTTAGAACTTTGCAGTTATTGCAGTATAAAATACGACTGTTATGTTAACTCATAGGCACTGTCTGGTGAACATCCTACAGACCACCCTGATTCTGTGGGTGGAGGGAGGATGGTCCCTAGATTTAACCCATTAGTGTCTGAATATCACAGGTATACCGATAACAATGGTCATTAGTATTGATTCCAGATACTCACCAGCAACATGTAGCAAAGGGTTGTCCTGAGAAGGAGAAGGAATTCATGGATTTGCCACATGCAGTTTTACTATATAATGACCCAAGTCACTCAAGTTTTGACACAGCACCTTCCTTCATCTGGGGTCAACAGATTCTTGACTGTGACAAATACATGATTGTCTTCTCCTTCTCTGGATGACCTCTGCTGTTTGCCTCTGCCTGTTTTGTTACTGTAAAGTGCTTTTCTCCTGTTCTTTTGCATGTGTCCAGATGTTCAGTGCCAACCAATAACTAAATTACAGCACTGAAGATCCAGATTTGATTCAGCTGTTGCACTGGATATTTTTAAAAACATGCTGACTGCCTCTTCTGAATATTGTCCCATTAGAATTATACTTGTGTCTGGGAATCCTAGTATATTTTCTGCTCTCTTCAACATTCAGGTAAAAGTCCCAAAGATTGTGATACAGTCTTAGTGAAACAAAGGAACAATCAGCCTTCATATCTAAACTTTATAAAAATGAAAACACTTATTCTTTCAAGAGTTATTTTATGACCATTGAGTTTTGAAAATGCCTGAACTTGATTTGCATACACTGTCTCCATTATATCCAAATCTCTTTCATGCATATTCTTTGTGGATATCCTGAAAACCTGACTGGCAAAGCGTACTCCAGGACTGGACTTGGGAAACACGTATTAATTCTACAGTGACTGAACAAGAATTACTGGGGTCGATAGTCAGCCAGTGGTGCTCAGCTGAGCGCCACCAATGTCATTCCCATATATTCAGTGCTGAGTCATGTCCATGCTTCGGCTTTGCATATCCGGTTTTGTAGAGCCAACTGACGCATAGCCGGTTATGTCTGATATTCTGCACATAACTGCCTATAGATTACAGCATAAAGATAGGACCACCTTTTATTGTCTCATTTATGCAGTTAATATTGACACTTAACTGGCCAGCTGCTGACACCTCACCCTTAGCCCTCAAAATACACAGTTTTGTCATAGGTACTAACCAGTCAATTTCAGCGGTGCTAACTGTTAAAGTGCTGCTGAAAAGGACTGGTTAGCTGAGAACAAGAGATTTAACCAGTCAGGAGCCATTTCTGACTGATTACATTGCTTTGAATATCGACTCAATGGTACTTTACTCATCTTGCCCAGAACTGAGATTTTAATAATTTCCTGAAAACACATTCGGCCAATTTATCTGAGATTATCCATTTTATGAGTCTATCCTACAAGGTTTTCCAAAAACTGTTAGTCTTACCAATGTGTTGATGAGTATCTTCAAAATTTTGTCACACTTCTGACCAACTGTATCCAGAAGGTTTCCCTAAGAAAAAAATGTGATATCTGTTAATAATGGGAAGTGACACTTTGAGCTCAAATTTGAAATGAAAAGAAAGGATTAATTAAATCTAAACAAATCCATATCCAAAGAGTGCATTCCCAAGTGGTATGACTTTGATACCCAGAGGTAGATTATTTTGGCAACCTTCTAATGAATAGAATGTTTTGATTCTCAGCTAATGGAGGTGAACAGATGTTTACGGATTATGTGAGAATATTGTAAACATTTGCATTTTGATTTGTCATGTTTATATATTTTATTGTGATTTTCTTTTGCTGTAAACTGCTGAATACATTGGGATTGTGTGGGTTATAAATATTTTAAATAAATAAATAAAACTTACCACTGAATCTACACCAAGGACTTTCAAAAGTTCATCAACAATACAGCCACCATGTCTCTATAAAAATTAATAAATATATATATATATTGTTATATATGTATGTATTTAGATAGATGGATAGATAGATAACATCAAAGAAACCAACATTACAAAAGTGTCTAATAATGCTGAGCCCATCTGGGCAGGACATGGGGCTTGAGTAAGGTTTTTTGAATACATCATTTGTTGGGGTTCATTTGGTAAACTGCGGTGGGCTGTGATTCACCCATGAATAGAAGTTGAATTCTAGTTGCGGCTCACGTGTAAGTGAACGCTGGCGTGCTGTTTGTGATGGCACATTTTGGCACAGAGAGACACATCAGGTGACTGGTGTACACATAGAACCTGATAGACTAGCCCAGTGTCTAAACCTGAAGCTCATCCTGAAGGGGCTCTTGTAATTCACTTATAGTAAATATCAAGGCGCCTCAAATGTCTCATTGATTACGGAGAAGATGTCGGTTTTACCAGAAGGTTCTTGACTGATTGGCAGAGATCTGCAAATGCACTATCAGCTTTGCTTTCCTACAAAGAGATTAAGCAGAGTTAATATAGGGCAGTATACTCTTGAATAGACTTAATCTGCAGAGAAGAAAGGATAGGAAATGACTTTGCTACATTCAAGTACTTTGTATCAAGGACAACCTGAGACCCCTAAACCTTGAAATTACTATCACATTTTGAAAAGAGACAAAAGACATTTTTACCTTATAAATACAATGTGCCTCGAGAACCTTTGCCAAAGCCATAAGACTGCTGTCAACATCGCTGCCCTAGAAAGAATTTGAGAACAGTGAGTTTGGAGTAGAACTTTCTGCTGAATGAAATACTTTGAGCCTAAAAGAAACTTAAAAGCTGATATGGGAAACATGATTATAAAAATGGGAGCTAAATCTAATTTAGTACGTAAGTATTATCATACTGGGACAAACTGAAGGTCCATCGAGCCAAGCATTCTGTTTCTAAATAGGTAATAGAAATTCATTATTGTGATATCACATCCTTCTACTGAGGATGCATTGGGGGGTGGGGAGGGATGGGGTTAGGTGTCAGAAGTAGTAAGGGAGGAAACCTAAACTAACAATATACCAGCATTAAAACCTTTAGAGTGTCATTTTAGAAAGGATATAATACATTTAAACCACTTTCCTTGTACCATAGAAAGGCAATATATCAAACCCATGAACCTTTATCCTATATGTACAAATTACAATGGAGAATGCCCAGGGCCTGTGATGTTTGTTTCAGGATGTTTATGGTCTTAGAAAATTTCTTCCCCTGCAATATTTTATTGCAGTTCATACATACTTACTAGCATTTTATTCATGCAAAGAACAAGAGCTGGTATATCAAGGATCCCACTGACTAGACCTCCACTGCCACCACCGAGGAGACTACCAGCTACACCACCGCTGCCACCACTGAGGAGACTACCACTGCCATCACTGAGACCACCAGTTCCACCGAGGAAACCACCAGCTAGACTATCGACAAGGGCATTGGTATCTAGAAGAGAAAAATAAGAAAGAAATTAAATAACTGCATTGTCATTTTAGCTTAAACAACAATTTTCATTCTGAAATATCTACATGGATGAGGCCATCCACAATATCATCTAATTATTTCTGGAAATGAAAATCACACATAAAATCCTCCAAAGTATCTGCTCAGTAATTCTCTGACTCCAGTAATATAAAAGTTCAGATCTCTGAAAATATGGAGGTTTCTGCTCAATGTTTAATAATAATTTAAAGGTTACTTACCCTGGTAGCAGCAGCTCAGAGCCACCAGCAGAAAGGCTACTGAGATCTTCATGGCTGGGTTGGTTGTATATTGAGTCTTGAGCTGCAATACACAAAAGGATGTAGATAGAGAGCTCTGTGCTCAGAGCTCATATATATACTGTGAATGTCCCCCTCGCTCCGCCCAGGATCTCAGGTGACATTTCACCTTTTACCATCATCTGTGAAGTCACGGGACTCTCTTTAAGCACTGAACCTTGTACAAGTGCCAAACTTCTACATTTGCTTAGGAACTAAGGTGCAAAAAGTACGCCAAATTGCCTCGATTGACACATATTTGTTATTAGTCAAAGGAAGACTTTCTGTGAAAGTCACATCAAATATTCTGCCCTGACTTCTACATAAGATATATGAACATAAGAGGGATAATAAGGGCAAGCACATGGTCTTTCTTTAAGATCTGCCTTTTGGATTGAAACCGCACTGCCTGAGATAAGCCACATTTTCTGCATTGCCTCCCTCTCATTTCTTCCTTTCTTACCTTGTCTGTTCTGACTGCACTGTATTTTTAAAAACTGTTATATTTGATATTGTTTATTGGGCACTGCATTTGAAAACCATTATAGTTTCATAGCTAGCAAACCCTACAGATCTTGCTTCTTAGGGCCTACTCCTTATCCCAAACAGCGGTGTAGTAAGGTTGTTTAGTGCATTTTTGGAGATAGATTTCATAGCTAACACATTCTACAGATAGTTGGTTGTTAAGCCCCCCCCCCCCCACCTCATCCCACCCTCCCCAAGGCTAACACTTACTATATAGTTTGCCTAAACCACTGTTTATCTCCAGAAATTAATTCTGTCCTAATTGCATCTGTTTATTTGAAAGCAAATCATTTCTGACTGAAGTAACTCCCCAGCCTTCTGTTTTGGACCAGGTGCCTTTCCTCTGTCTAGATTAAAGGACCTCATTTAACATATACACCAGTTTGATCCTCTTTTATATACCTCTAATAGAAGGATATTCATCTTCATCTAATTTCTCCTTCCCTTAAAATTGTTCCCAATAATAGACAAGGAGGTATACTGAACTGCAACCACAGAGTAATCTGAACAAGTTCCTGGATCTCACAATAAATCTATCTGCTTCCTGTATCCCTTAGAACAGGGTAAGAGAAAAAAATAGAATTGGGACTTCACAGCCCTTCATTTCCCTTGAACCACATCCATAAAAATCTCCTACACTCGAAATATGGCAAATCAACACCATGCCCCTAAAGCTGTGGCTCCCATTACAACTATTGCCTCTGTCCAGACTCAATGTGAGTGACATTGCAGAAGGGCTGTCTGGTAAAGTTTGCCTCTTTGCGGATGATACCAAACTCTGTAATAGAGTGGCTTGTTAATAGAAAGGAATAGGGGAGTTCATCCCCCTTACTTCCAGTACTTCTCTCTCCTTCCCATATGAAAATAATTAAGGCTGGAGGCGTCTGTTGTTAATTAGCTACATGTACATATGTGGATTTACAAGAGGGCAGGGATGCACATGTAAGTAATGGAGTAATGTACTGGTTAGATCAGCAGGCTGACAACCAGGGAAGCCGGGTTCAAATCCCACTGTATTTCCTTGTGGTCATGGGTAAGTTATCTAACTATCCATTGCCTCACGTACAAATTTAGACTGTGCCTAGATGTTAGCAAGAATGTGCATAAATAATGGAGTTCTATAATTTACATGTGCTCCACCCAAATTCCATCCATGTGCATGCCCAGTGGCACAATACATGCCATCAAATCATGGTGCAAACTGTTCCACTAGTCGGTATTCTTTATGAGGTCATATATGCATCCTCCTGCCCCACTGAAAGCTAGGCAACTTCTTATAGAATTCCACACCCCCCCCCCCCCCCCCCGATGTGTGTATCTGAGGAAAACATCCAGCTCTGGAGTGCATCCAGCTCTGGCACATCTTTTTTTCACAGACCTTCTCCCCTCCCCCAGCATCTTGCTGCAGATTTTTCAAGGTTCTGCAGGAATTATAGGGCATATTTTAATGAACTACCACTGTAAAATCCCCAAACTAGATATAGAAAATATTTACATTGAAAGCAATCATCAGAACCTAATAAACACTACTGAGCTACAGCTGTCTAATAAATAAACATGCATTTAAATATGAATAAGAGGACCTTCATAAATATATGGGAGTAACCATCTGACAATAATTTTCCCCACAAATAGCTTCAAAGCATATAAACAAGTGCTTCAAAGTTACTTCCTCATGTGAAAAATTAAAAAGCTTAATTTAACAGATGGCATAGATTTGTTCTTGCTGATTCCACCACCATCCACCATACAGCAAGAAGTCTATAACTAGTGATGTGAATGATGTTTGCTTTCCAGTGCTGTGAAGTTCTTTTCATCAGATTATTGAAATTCAAGTCAGAAAAGTGATTGAACAAATACTCCTTACATGGTGTGCCCTTGATGCTTTTCTTGCAATTGTTCATGTGATACTTTTGAATATGAATTGTGTGTTTCTTTATGCTTTTGCACACCCAGTCCTTAAATGCAGAGTTTAGGATTTATATTGAGGATATTATGACGTGTTTTCCTATTTCTGATCTTAAATCCTTAGACTAGATGAAAGTTAATGAGGATTTGCACAAATGTAGTATCTATTTTTTGATACTTTTTTTTTTTTTGGATAGGTAACATTATGTACTGCTCAGCGATTTCGTGAGGTTAAATAATGGTGATAAGAACTCCTTATAGGGTCTTGAGCAGTGGCACCTTGTAATATAGTTGATTGCAGGAAATCAGGGTCTCTTCTACCAAACCATTTTAGCGATTCCCGCACGGCAGTGCCAATGAAGTGCAATCAAAGTGATTGGGCTTTGTGGTACTGCTACACCGAGAATCGCTAGTGGGGTTTAATAAAAGGGACCCTTAGTTTAAGGATAATCACCCTACTTGGAGCCCGCAGGATAATTGTATTTAAAGCAGATTTTTTTTAAAGAGCATTTGGTCGTTGAGAAATAATATTACTAGATTTTGAGTTCAAATTTAGGAATTCAGCCCTAGTAAATTTTCAAAAAGGCCAATTCAGGAGCATAACTATCAGAGTTTCCTTAGATAGTGGACCTGCAGTAGATAAAATGAAAATGAACATCAATACGCCAATGGAAGAGAAAGTGTTACAACCTATAGGTGTGTAGCTGGAGCCAAGAGTGTATCTAGTTTATAGATTCCTAGCGCTTACTAGAATGATGGCTGCCAGTAATTAACAGTTGCACGCATTAGTGGATGGTACTATTCTATAAACATTGCACTTGTGTAGCATGCAGTTGTCAGGGGGTGTGGCGTACACATGGGCACACTACAGGCGTGGCAGAGGTGTATCGCTAGGTTATGCGCGTGACTGATAGAATACATTGCATGGTGCACTTATACCCACACACTTACGCCAGCCATTGATCTGTGGTAAGGGGGCACTAAAGCAGATTTATGTTAATAATTTTTCACTCCACCCTTAAGCAGTTAGAGAACTGATGCTAGGCATCCTGCTTTGTGGCGCCTATAATGAGGTACCAAATTCTCACACCTTTCTCTGCAAAAATGACATATTAATGCCCACTGCACAAGTAAATGTGGACGCTTCTTTTGAGAAATTTATAATAGACTCTCAATGTAGAGGTGACATTTTCATGGGAAGATGGTCAACTTCCTAAGCAATCCATAGACCTCCATAGATTCCTTGGGAATTAACCTCTAAAATCTTGTCATGCCTCCATCATTCTTGTATAGCTCATTCTGTACTGGTCCAGCCTGTATAAATCTCTACTGATTCAAACTTTAGACATGAATACTCATTTTTGGGTCTTTCTTCTTCACATAGAGTAAATCACTGTCGATATCTCAGAACCTGAATGGCTGGAAAGTGCAATATACAGTTAGTATGAGACCTAGTGAATGACATATGAGACAGAAGAACGATTCATACACTCATTAAAGCCAAGACATGTGATGGGAGAAATAGTGAGTATTGACAGTAGAGGCAGCTCTGGCCAGAAATATGATTAGTGTCTGGTTATGCAGGTGACTGATGGCCCCATTGCAGAAAAACCAAATGTCAGAGGGAAATGAATAGAATTTCAAGTGTAAATAGTCACAGTTCGGTGCTAATTCACCTGATATTTACTTTTATTCTCTATTTGAAATATATTTTCATACAATGACTAAACCAGGAAAGACATTTCTCTTTTTTGTTTTAAAAAGAATTATTATGACACGTAAGCAAAATGTCCCAGCCAGTTATGGAATGAGGACTACAATGTATGACCTAAGGTGTGGTAGAAAATGCCTACCTATGCCCCCAAAGGGCATAAAGTCTGTTTTACCCAGGCTGAAAGTTGGTGTTGGGCACTTCTAAAATGAACAGATGTGCTGGGAATCCCCTTAAACAAGCCACTGTATCCGAGATGGAGCAGAGAGCTGCGTGGAAGTTGCTGTAGGGTCACGTGTCACATTCTGCCCAATCACAGCATTACATTTACTGATTATTTTTTTTTCTTATATACCACTTGCATGTGTGAAAGCTATTGAAGTGGTGTACATTCAGGTACAGTAGCTAGTTTCTTTCCCTGGAAGGGTCACAATCTATGCTTGCTCCTGAAGCTGTGGAGGGTTAAGGGACTTGCTGAAGATCAGGTGGACGCACTGGGATTTGAACTGGGCTTCCTATTCTCAGCCTGGTGCTCTCACCATTACAGTTGTATGGCCATTACCTACCTAGTTGCCATTATTATTGCTTAGTTCTGCTGCTGGACTTTGCTAGATTATCCTGAGTGGGAAGAATCAGTGTTTGAAGGCGAGACATGTGCCAGTGATGTCAGCACTCGGAAGAACAAAAAGATGCTGATCTCTGAGGCTGTGTATCATCTTGTATGCCATTACCCACATGGTTGCCACTGTTATGTGAATGCACAGTCATTACGGAATAAGTATGATGTCATCTGAGATCTGATAGAAGAAAAAGGTCTGGGATTGACCATTGACCAGTTTATTTCAGAACGCATGAGTAAGAGTATTAACCCAGTAGAGAGCTTTTTAAATTGGTTAATTGTTTAACACAAACACCCTCATGTACATGTCCCAGCTTTTACATACTATTCCACATATAGAGTCTGTATCAGCTACTGTTTGTTTAAAGGCAAATGATTTTTCAAGTAATATACCTGTAGACCACTTTGGACTTCTTTTATGGCCCCTTTCAGAAAGGTGCGCTAGCTTTTTTAGTGTGCTAAATGATAAGATACCCATTATATTCCTATGGGCATCTTAGTGTTTAGCTCAAGTGAATTTGTAGCGCAAGCTAAAAATGCTAACGCACCTTTGTAAAAGACCTCCTTAGGTTGGTAGATGCAGAGTATGTAAGAGTTCTTGTAAATCAAATTGCTAGAGGGTCCCTGCTCTTTGAATCCATGTGTGGCAGATCTATTGAAATCCTTACCAGATCAGGCATGTCATTGGCTCACCAATTTGGTGAATTATTTTTTATGGGAATGTGATTATCTGAAAGATATGGGAGCTATTATTCTTAAACCTTTATTAAAGGGAGATAAATTAGATCCCCTGGATTGTAACAATTATCGACCAGTAGTAACATTTCTACGCTGCTGAAAATAATAGAATTAACTATTAATTATACATATGTTACTTGCTGATGAAAGTAATTTCAATCTATACTGTTAGCAAAATAGATTCTCTCTTCGGTTGCGGAGGAAAGACTTCAGATTCTCTGCATTCACCATGGTTTTATTCACGTGAATAGCAGACTGCTTCCTATCCTAAACAGACCATGATCTGCTATAATGGGATTAAGTGCAGAATCGTCACAAGTCAGAAAACCTCCATTTAGAATTGTCAATGCTATTAGTCGCAATTATTTATTGGCTTAACTACTTACAAAATAAAAAATTACACTTATCTGGGCTGTAGCTTGAGCGATTGGGAACGCTCAACGTTCAACAGAGAGCCCCTGTTTCTCAAGTGCTTCTTCAGGAGCTGTGCCCTCAGCTACTAAATCTGCCCTGTAATAAATGTGTAGATATAATGTTTCAGAGAGAGGACCGGAGGAGTTACGTTATAGTGTAAAGTGCAAGAAGAAGCCTACCTTTGGAGGGTCCCGCTCGTTCCTACTGCGGGACCCCTAATGCCTAAAATGGCATCAGGGATTTTTAAACCCGACGCCATCCAATCCTTCCAATCAAAAGAGACCTGACTCTTAAAGGAAAATATCATTTAAAGGACAACTTCTCTAGAGATATAAAAATGCTTTCTACTCAATAAGGTTGCTCAGACCCTTAGGGGCTAAAGTATTTAACCTAAAGATTCAGTGTTGTTCTGTTTGTACTAAAGCCCGATACCGATTTCCTCCCCTTAATGATTTACCTACATGATCTATGACAATGCACTTAAAGTCTGTAAAAGTGTGCTGTTTTTCCATGCAGTGAGCCAAGTGGAGGGGCATAATCGAACAGGGCGCCCAAGTTTTCCTGAGGGTGTCCTCGCAGGACATCTTCGCAAAGGGGTGGGGAAACCCGTATTATCGAAAAAAGATGGGCGGCCATCTTTTATTTCGATAATATGGTCGGGAACGCCCAAATCTCCACATTTAGGTCGACCTTAGAGATGGTTGTCCCTAGAGATGGTCATCCCCGGTTTTTGGCAATAATGGAAACCGAGGACGCCCATCTCAGAAACGACCAAATCCAAGCCCTTTGGTCATGGGAGGAGCCAGCATTCGTAGTGCACTGGTCCCCCTGGCATGCCAGGACACCAACCGGGCACCCTAGGGGGCACTGCAGTGGACTTCAGAAAAGATCCCAGGTGTATAGCTCCCTTACCTTGTGTGCTGAGCCCCCCAAAACCCACTCCCCACAACTGTACACCACTACCATAGCCCTTAGGGATGAAGGGGGGCACCAAGATGTGGGTACAGTGGGTTTGTGGTGGGTTTTGGAGGGCTCACATTTACCACCACAAGTTTAACAGGTGGGGGGGGGGGGAATAGGCCTGGATCCGCCTGCCTGAAGTGCACTGCAGTACCCACTAAAACTGCTCCAGGGACCTGCATACTGCTGGCATGGAGCTGGGTATGATATTTGAGGCTGGCATAAAGGCTGGAAAAAATAGGTGGTGGTGGGAGGCGGGGATAGTGCTGGGCAGACTTATACGGTCTGTGCCAGAGCCGGTGGTGGGAGGTGGGGATAGTGCTGGGCAGACTTATACGGTCTGTGCCAGAGCCGGTGGTAGGAGGCAGGGATAGTGCTGGGCAGACTTATTCGGTCTGTGCCCTGAAGAGCATAGGTACAAATCAAAGTAGGGTATACACAAAAAGTAGCACACATGAGTTGTCTTGTTGGGCAGACTGGATGGACCATGCAGGTCTTTTTCTGCCGTCATCTACTTTATTTTTAGGGTGGGAGGGGGTTAGTGACCACTGGGGGAGTAGGGGGAGTTCATCCTCGATTCCCTCTGGTGGTCATCTGGTAATTTAGGGCACATTTTTGTGGCTTGGTCATAAAAAAAAAGGACCCTGTAAAGTCAGCCAAGTGTTTGTCAGGGACGCCCTTCATTTTTCCATTATCGGCCGAGGACGCCCATCTGTTAAGCATGCCCCAGTCCCGCCTTCGCTAAGCTTACAACATGCCCCCGGGAACTTTGGTCATCCCCGCGACGGAAAACAGTTGAAGGCACCCAAAATCGGCTTTTGATTATGCCGATTTGGGCAACCCTGGAAGAAGGAAGCCTGGGAGAAGGATGCCCACCTCCCGATTTGTGTCAAAAGATGGGCGCCCTTCTCTTTCAAAAATGAGCCCATAAGGGGGCTTCCTTGGGCTGGTGAATAATGTTAAATTTATGGTCACTGAGACGCTGTTTTAGTGTACGTGTGGTTTTCCCTACATACAGTTTTGGGCAAGTACACTTTAGGACGTAGACTACTACATACTACTATACTTGACATTTCTAAAGCGCTACTAGGGTTACGCAGCGCTGTAAAATTTAACATAGAAGGACAGTCCCTACTCAAAGGAGCTTACAATCTAAAGGACAAATGTACAGTCAGTCAAATAGGGGCAGTCTAGATTTCCTGAAAGGTATAAAGGCTAGGTCCCGAAAGCAACATTGAAGAGGTGGGCTTTGAGCAAGGATTTGAAGATGGGTAGGGAGGGGGCTTGGCGTAAGGGCTCAGGAAGTTTATTCCAAGCATAGGGTAGACTACATGGGTGCTGTTGCAGTCAGTGTTGTGTTTCAACTTATATGTTTTATTATCATTGGGGTTAATAAACACATTCGTGATAGTCATATTTGAACAATAAATGCAGCTGTCACAGTCCTTGTGCCCCACAATTTTTGTAGTGATATTTTTGTCACATAACCGGGGTTGCATTATATCTCTCAAAGTTTGTCCTCTGGAAAAGGCTATACACAACTGATGATCGTTAAACGCTGGATGTGCTTGTACTATTCTCCAGTGGTATTTTAATATTCGGACAACTCTTCGGATGCCGTGTGTATATCTCAAAACTCAAGTTTGTAGTTGCCCATCTGGCAATTTTGTTCTGGATTGTAAAAGAATGTCTCTATCATTATACTTCGCTCTAGAGCAGGCAGTTTTCAGAATCTCTGCTTGATATTGCCTTATACTAAATTTTTGAAGAAGAGTCTTAGCTTGATGTTTAAACGTCTTACTATCACTGCAGATTCTGCGGTATCTAAGAAGCTGAGAAAACGGCAGGCTTTTCTTTGTTGTCAGGGGATGATTACTTTGGTAATGGAGTAGAGTATTTCGATCTGTAGGTTTTGTATATACTTCAGTGGTGAATGATCCAGTATCCTGCATTACCAGAACAAACAAAAAGTTGATTTTAATGTGAGATTGTTGTTTAGTAAAAGTAATATTGATATCCCTGGCATTCAGCCACTCAAAAAAAGCATGCAACTGGTCTTCATTACATAGAGGCATATTTTCAAAGCACTTAGCCTTCCAAAGTTCCATAGGTTTCTATAGAACTTTGGAAGGCTAACCTGCTTATAATTGAAAGAGAAAAATGCCTATATTCCGACCTAAATCGGGAGATGGACGTCTTTCTCTCGCAGGTGCCCAAATCGGTATAATCGAAAGCCGATATTGGGCGTCTTCAACTACACTCCGTCGCGGGAACGAATAAAGTTGATGTGGGCGTGTCGGAGGCGTGGTGAAGGCGGGACTGGGGAGTGGTTATCGGCCGAGCAGAGATGGGCGTCTTTAGCTGATAATGGAAAAAAACAGGCGTTTTTACCGCAAATTTGGGTCACTTTTTTGGACCCTTTTTTTTTCACGAACAAGTCCCAAAAAAGTGCCCCAACTGACCAGATGTCCACTGGAGGGAATCGGGGATCACCTGCCCTGACTCCCCCAGTGGTCACTAACCCCCTCCCACCAAAAGAAACCCACTTTACAAACGTTTTTTGCCAGCCTGTATGCCAGCCTCAAATTCCGTACCCACCTCAATGACAGCAGAATGTGTTCTATCCTCTCTCTGACAGCCTTTCCCTGGTTCTGATGTGGCTCTCGGGTGAGTGGGACACCTTTTCTGTTAAGGTCACTGCAGAGTCACATCAGCAATGCATTGTGGTGGGTGTAGGGCATTGGGATCCGTGATTCCACTAGCTTGTGTTACATGCTCACGATGTTGGTAGTTGGTAGGCTCTACTCCCATTGTGCTTTTCCCTCTGCTTACTGGGTCAGAGTGTGCCCTCTTTTGTTTCCGGTAGTCCATGAGGTAGTAGTGGCCATTTTTGTAAGCTGGTTTTAGATTCCTTTCATGTGTTAGCCACGTTACAGAACTTAGTTCTTACCTTGAATGTTGCTGAAAGAGGGCATTGTACAGCATTCTGCCAGCTCTGACCTACTGCTAATCTCAGTACCAGGGAGACTCGTTGCCAGTAGAGCACAACCTCTGATCTGTAGTTAACTGTGAGTAAACGTGCTTATTCCAATAAAGGACGTTTTCAAAGAGATTAGTCTTCAGGTGTCAACTGGTGTGCCAAGATTATACAGCAGCAACAAGTCCTAGAGGCCTGCGTGTATGCAGCTCCCTGGAGCACTTTTAGTGGGTACCGCAGTGCACTTCAGGCAGGTGGACCCAGGCCCATCCCCCCTACCTGTAACACTTGTGCTGGTAAATGAGAGGCCTCCAATCCCCACTTTACCCACATGTAGGTGCCCCCTTCACCCCTAAGAGCTATGGTAGTGTTGTACATTTGTGGGTAGTGGGGTTTGGGAGAGGGGGGTTAGGGGCTCAGCACTCGTGGTAAGGGAGCTATGGATGTGGAGCTGTTTCTGACGTCCACTGCACTGACCTCTAGGGTGTCCAGTTGGTGTCCTGGCATGTCGGGGGGGGCGAGTGTACTACGAATCGTGGCCCCTCCCATGACCAAATGGCTCAGATTAGGACGTTTTTGAGCTGGGCGTTTTTATTTTCTATTATCGCTAAAAAAAACAAACGCCCAGCTCAGAATCAAGCAAACCATTGGCATTTTGGTCCGTACAAACCTTATTTTCGAAAAGCAAAAAAGACGTCCATTTTTTTCGAAAATACGGTCTGACCCTCCTCTTCACATACCCGTTGTCGGACATAGACGCCCATGGAAATAGGCGTTCGCGTTCGATTATGCCCCTCTATGTGCTTTGAAAATATGCCTCATAGTAACATAGTAGATGACGGCAGAAAAAGACCCGCACGGTCCATCCAGTCTGCCCAACAAGATAAACTCATATGTGCTATTTTTTGTGTAAACCCTACTTTGATTTGTACCTGTCCTCTTCAGGGCACAGACCGTATAAGTCTGCCCAGCACTATACCTGCCTCCCAACCACCAGCCCCGCCTCCCGCCACCGGCTCTGGCACAGACCATATAAGTCTGCCCACCACTATCCCCGCCTCCCACCACCGTCTCTGGCACAGACCGTATAAGTATGCCCAGCACTATCCCCGCCTCCCAACCACCAGTCCCGCCTCCCTCCACCGGCTCTGGCACAGACCGTATAGGTCTGCCCAACACTATCCCCGCCTCCCAACCACCAGCCCCGCCTCCCACCACCGTCTCTGGCACAGACCGTATAAGTCTGCCCACCACTATCCCCGCCTCCCACCACCGTCTCTGTCACAGACCGTATAAGTATGCCCAGCACTATCCCCGCCTTCCAACTACCAGTCCCGCCTCCCACCACAGGCTCTGGCACAGACCGTATAAGTCTGCCCAGCACTATCCCCGCCTCCCACCATCGGCTTTGTCACCCGATCTCGACTAAGCATGAAAACATCATCTATATATTGATGCCATGCAAAGACTAATTGTTTCCAGGGATTTTCTTTCAGCCAATGTTCTTCAAAACGCCCCATGTAAAGACAGGCAATTGATGGAGTGCAAGTAGCGCCCATAGCCACCCCCTTTTTTTGTTGAAAAAACTGTTCCTTGAATAGAAAGAAGTTCTTCTTAAGAGCTATGGTGGCTAGTTCTATTAGAAAAGGGGTAGGAACCTGATGAGGGTATGGCCTGGTTTCTAGGAATTCTTCTACAATGGTTAAACAAACTTGTTGAGGTAAAGATGTGTAAAGAGCTATTACATCTAGCGTTACCATAATGAAGGGATGTTGACTTGTAAGAACTGCATTTAATATTTTCAAGAAATGAGTACTGTCTCTTATAAAGGTGGGGCTTTCTTATACCATCGGTCTTAAGAACCAGTCCACATATTGTGAAAGAGGTTCAAGTAGTGAGTCTATTGACGCAATGATAGGTCTCCCGAGAGGGGAGGTGGAATCTTTGTGTATTTTAGGGACTGTGTAGAATAAGGGAACAAGAGGATATGATCTAAATATATAAAAAGCACCTCCAACTTTCTGAAGCTCACTCCGTGGCTTCAATGAAGGGTTTGTGGGTTCGTAACGGTGTAGATCTCTCTCTCTCTCTCTGCCCATGTCTCTTTGCCCCGCCCTCGCATCAAAATGTCATGACGTCGAGGGCAGAACACTGCGGATCGTGACGTCAGGCGCATGAGGAACCTATCAGACGGTGGAACACTGACAGTGAACGAGACAGCCTGAACGTGGGACGGAGGGAGCGAGCAAGCAAGTCTGAAAGAGGGAACGAGCGAGGGAGGGAGCCAGCCAGCCAGCCTGCCTGAACAATGGAGGGAGCCAGCATGAATGTCGGAGGGAGCCAGGGAGCCAGCATGAACGTCCGAGGGAGCCAGGGAACCAGCATGAATGTCTGAGGGAGCGAGGGAGTCAGACTGAACATCTGAGGGAGACAGCCAGCCTGAACGTTGGAGGCATGAAGGGAGCCAGCCTGAACGTTGGAGAAATCATAAGTAGTAGTAGGAGGAGGGAGGGAGGGGCCCTGAAGGTGGGTGGGAGGGACGGAAGGACCCTGAAGGTGGGAGGGACCCTGAAGGTGGGAGGGAGGAAGGGAGGGAAGGACACTGAAGGAGGGAGGGAGGGTAAGGAGGGAGGGAGGGACCCACCCTGAAAGAAGGTGCTGAAAGGAGGTGGGTGGGACCGGTGGGACCCACCCTGAAAGGAGGTGGGTGGGTCTGGGTGGGTCTGGGTGGGACCCACCCTGAAGGAGGGAGGGACCATGAAGGTGGGAGGGAGGGAGCGGCATGATCCTGAAAGGAGAAGGGAGGGGGGCCACCATGAAAGGTGGACGGGGGGGCCACCCTGGAACTGGGAATGGGGTAGGGGGGAATGAGGGAGAATGGGGGAAGGAGGAGAGAAAGGAGAGGGAAGGAGGAGGGAAGGGGTGAGGGGCGTAAGGAAAAGGGGAGGGGGAGAGGGGCCCTGCCGCACACTCTCATTCTCACACACACACTCTCACTCAGACAGTCTCACTCTATGTCACACACCCGCACATTCACTCTAGCTTTCTCTCTCACACAGTCACTCTCACACACACTCTCTCAAACATACACACTGCAAGAAAAACCTTGCTAGCACCCGTTTCATTTGTTTCAGAAATGGGCCTTTTTACGAGTTTATTTAGAAAAGCGGATTCTCGTTTGGTAAGGAACCTTTCTTCCATTGCTTTTTGTGTAATGTCCATTATTTCCTCTTGGATCTCCGCTGTCGGGTCAGCAGAAAGGGAGGCATAAGTAGTAGTATCTGCTAGTTGTTGAACTATTTCATTCTCGTAATAATTGTTATCGAGGATGACTAATGTTCCCCCTTTATCTGCTCTGCGAATGATAATTGAGTCATCGGATTTCAACTTTGTGAGAGCCGTCCATTCATCTCTAGTGAGATTACGATGGTGCTTATAATAGGGATTTAACTGTGTGGTGTCCTCCAGGACCATAAGTACATAAGTATTGCCATACTGGGAAAGACCAAAGGTCCATCAATCCCAGCATCCTGTTTTCAACAGTGGCCAATCCAGGTCACAATATACCTGGCAAGATCCCAAAAAAGTTCAAAACATTTTATACTGCTTATTCCAGAAATAGTGGATTTTCCCCAAGTCCATTCAATAACGGTCTATGGATTTTTCCTTTAGGAAGCCACCCAAACCTTTTTAAAAGTCCGCTAAGCTAACTGCCTTTACCATGTTCTCTGGCAACGAATTCCAGAGTTTAATTACATGTAGCTTCATCGCATGTCCCCTAGTCCTAGTATTTTTGGAAAGCGTAAACAGATGCTTCACATCTACCCGTTCAACTCCACTCATGATTTTATAGACCTCTATCATAACTCCCCTCAGCCGCCTTTTCCGCAAGCTGAAGAGCCCTAGCCGCTTTAGCCTTTCCTCATAGGGAAGTCGTCCCATCCCCTTTATCATTTTCGTTGCCCTTCTCTGCACCTTTTCTAATTCTACTATATCTTTTTTGAGATGCGGCGACCAGAATTGAACACAATATTCGAGGTGCGGTTCCACCATGGAGCGATACAAAGGCATTATAACATCCTCATTTTTGTTTTCCATTCCTTTCCTAATAATTACTAACATTCTATTTGTTTTCTTAGCCGTAGCAGCACACTGAGCAGAAGGTTTCAATGTATCATCAACGACAACAGCTAGATCCCTTTCTTGGTTCATGACTCCTAACGTGGAACTTTGCATGACATAGCTATAATTCGGGTTCCTCTTTGTACTTGCTCACATTAAATGTCATCTGCCATTTAGACACTCACCTGCTTATAATCGAAATAGAAAAACGCCTATATTGTGACCCAAATCGGGAGATAGACGTTTATCTCACAAAAACGAATAAAGCGGTATAATCGAAAGCCGAATTTGGACGTTTTCAACTGCACTCCGTCGCGGATGCGGACAAAGTTGATGGGGCGTGTCGAAGGCGTGGTGAAGGCGGAACTGGGGCGTGGTTATCGGGCGATCAGAGATGGGCGCCTTTCGCCGATAATGGAAAAAAATATGCGTTTTTAGCGAGAATTTAGGGCACTTTTCCTGGACCCTGTTTTTCCACGAATAAGGCCCCAAAAAGTGCCCTAAATGACCAGATGACCACTGGAGGGAATCGGGGATGACCTCCCCTGACTCCCCCAGTGGTCACAAACCCCCTTCCACCACAAAATATGCCGTTTCACAACTTTTTATTTTCACCCTCAAATGTCATACCCACCTCCCTGGCAGCAGTATGCAGGTCACTGGAGCAGTTATTAGGGGGTGCAGTGGACTTCAGGCAGGTGGACCCAGGCCCACCCACCCCCACCTGTTACACTTGTGCTGGTAAATGGGAGCCCTCCAAACTGCCCCCCAAACCCACTGTACCCACATGTAGGTGCCCCCCTTCACCCCTTAGAGCTATAGTAATGGTGTAGACTTGTGGGCAGTGGGTTTTGAGGGGGATTTGGGGGGCTCAACACCCAAGGGAAGGGTGCTATGCACCTGGGAGCTGTTTTACCTTGTTTTTTTTTTTTTGTAAAAGTGCCCCCTAGGGTGCCCGGTTGGTGTCCTGGCATGTGAGGGGGACCAGTGCACTACGAATCCTGGCCCCTCCCATGAATAAATGTCTTGGAGTTATTCGTTTTTGAGCTGGGCGCTTTCGGTTTCCATTATCACTGAAAAACAAAAACGCCCAGCTCAAAAAAAGATAAACGTCCATGTTTTTCGAAAATACGCTTCGGTCCGCCCCTTCACGGACCCGTTCTCGGAGATAAATGCCCATGGAGATAGACGTTTCCGTTCGATTATGCCCCTTTCAGTCTCCCAGTCTCGTAAGGTCCTCTTGTAATTGTTCACAATCCTTCCGTGATTTAACGACTTTGAATAACTTTGAGGGGCATAATTGAACAAAAACGTCTATCTCCAGGGGCGTTTATCTCCGAGATCGGGTCCGTGAAGGGGCGGACCGAACCGTATTTTCGAAAAAAAATAGACGTCCATGTTTCGACAAGTTGTGAGCTGGGCGTTTTTGTTTTTCAGTGATAATGGAAAATGAAAGCGCCCAGCTCAAAAACGAATAAATCCAAGGCATTTGTTCGTGGGAGGGGCCAGGAGTCGTAGTGCACTGGTCCCCCTCACATGCCAGGACACCAACCGGGCACCCTAGGGAGCACTTTTACAAAAACAAAAAAAAAGGTAAAAGAGCTCCCAGGTGCATAGCACCCTTCCCTTGGGTGTTGAGCCCCCCAAATCCCCCTCAAAACCCACTGCCCACAAGTCTACACCATTAGTATAGCCCTAAGGGGTGAAGGGGGGCACCTACATGTGGGTACAGTGGGTTTGGGGGGGCGGTTTGGAGGGCTCCCATTTACCAGCACAAGTGTAACAGGTGGGGGGGGGATGGGCCTGGGTCCACCTGCCTGAAGTCCACTGCACCCCCTAATAACTGCTCCAGTGACCTGCATACTGCTGCCAGGGAGGTGGGTATGACATTTGAGGGTGAAAATAAAAAGTTGTGAAACGGCATATTTTGTGGTGGGAGGGGGTTTGTGACCACTGGGGGAGTCAGGGGAGGTCATCCCCGATTCCCTCCAGTGGTCATCTGGTCATTTAGGGCACTTTTTGGGGCCTTATTCGTGGAAAAACAGGGTCCAGGAAAAGTGCCCTAAATTCTCGCTAAAAACGCATATTTTTCTTCCATTATCGGCGAAAGGCGCCCATCTCTGATCGCCCGATAACCACGCCCCAGTTCCGCCTTCACCACGCCTTCGACACGCCCCCATCAACTTTGTCCGCATCCGCGACGGAGTGCAGTTGAAAACGTCCAAATTCGGCTTTCGATTATACCGCTTTATTCGTTTTTGTGAGATAAACGTCTATCTCCCGATTTGGGTCGCAATATAGGCGTTTTTCTTTTTCAATTATAAGCTGGTTTGTGTTATCAGCAAATTTAATTACCTCACTAGTTACTCCCATCTCTAGGTCATTTATAAATATGTTAAAAAGCAGCGGTCTCAGCACAGAGCCCTGGGGAACCCCACTAACTACCCCTCTCCATTGAGAATACTGACCATTTAACCCTACTCTCTATCTTTTAACCAGTTTTTAATCCACAATAGAACACTACCTCCTATCCCATGACTCTCCAATTTCCTCTGGAGTATTTCATGAGGTACTTTGTCAAACGTCTTTTGAAAATCCATATACACAATATCAAACTGCTCACCTTTATCCACATGATTGTTCACCCCTTCAAAGAAATGTAATAGATTGGTGAGGCAAGATTTCCCTTCACTAAATCCATGTTGATTTTGTCTCATTAATCCTTGTTTTTGAATATGCTCTGTACTTTTGTTCTTAATAATAGTCTTTACCATTTTTCCCAGCACAGACGTCAGACTCACAGGTCTATAATTTCCCGGATCTCTTCTGGAACCTTTTTTTAAAATTGGCGTTACATTGGCTACCCTCCAATCTTCCAGTACCACGTTCAATTTTAAGGATAAATTACATATTTCTAACAATAGCTCTGCAAGCTCATTTTTCAGTTCTATAAGTACTCTGGGATGAATACCATCCAGTCCAGGAGATTTGCTACTCTTCAATTTGTAGAACTGCCCCATTACATCCTCCAGGTTTACAGAGAATTCATTAAGTTTCTCCAACTCGTCAGCTTCGAATACCATTTCCAGAACCAGTATCCCACCTAAATCTTCCTCGGTGAAGTTCAAAGCAAATAATTAATTTAATCTCTCCGCTACGGCTTTGTCTTCCCTGATTGCCCCTTTTACTCCTCAGTCATCTAGTTGTCCAACAGATTCTTTTGCTGGCTTCCTGCGTTTAATATACCTAAAAAAAAATTTACTATGTGTTTTGGCCTCCAACGCAATCTTTTTTTCAAAGTCCCTCTTAGCCTTCCTTATCAGCGCTTTGCATTTGACTTGACATTCCTTATGCTGTTTCTTATTATTTTCAGTCGGTTCCTTCTTCCATTTTCTGAAGGATTTTCCTTTGGCTCTAATAGCTTGCTTCACCTCACTTTTTGACCACACCGGCTGTTGTTTGGTCTTCCATCCTCCTTTTTTAATACGTGGAATATATTTGGTCTGGGCTTCCAGGATGGTGTTTTTGAACAGCATCCACGCCTGATGTAAATTTTTGACCCTCGCAGTCGCTCCTCTAAGTTTTTTTTCACCGTTCTTCTCATTTTATCATAGTTTCCTTTTTTAAAGTTAAATGCTAACATATTTGATTTCCTATGTATACATACTTCATAGCTAATATCAAATCTGATCATATTATGATCACTGTTATCAAGCGGCCCCAGCACCATTACCTCCCACACCAGATCATGCGCTCCACTAAAGACTAGGTCTAGAATTTTCTGTCTCTCGTCGGTTCCTGTACCAGCTGCTCCATAAAGCTGTCCTTGATTTCATCAAGGAATTTTACCTCCCTAGCATGCCTCGTTGTTACATTTACCCAGTCAATATCGGGGTAATTGAAATCACCCATTATTATTGTGTTGCCCAGTTTGTTTGCATCCCTAATTCCCTTTAACATTTCTGCATCCGTCTGTTCACCCTGGCCAGGCAGGCGGTAGTACACTCCTATCACTATCCTTTTCCCCTTTACACATGGAATTTCAATCCACAGTGATTCCAAGAAGTGTTTTGTTTCCTGCAGAATTTTCAATCTATTTGATTCAAGGCTTACGTTAATATACAATGCTACCCCTCCACCAATTTGATCCACCCTATCACTACGATATAATTTGTACCCCAGTATGACAGTGTCCCACTGGTTATCCTCCTTCCACCAGGTCTCAGAGATGCCTATTATATCTAATTTTTCATTTAGTGCAATATATTCCAACTCTCCTATCTTATTTCTTAGGCTCCTGGCATTCGCATATAGACATTTCAAACTATGTTTGTTGTTCCTATTTACATCATGCTTAGTACTTGACAGTATTAATTTGCAATCTTTTGTCTGATTTTTATTTTTATTTAAGGACACCTGGAGGGGCATAATCAAACGCGTACGCCCATCTCCAAGGGCGTCTATGTCCGAGAACGGGTACGTGAAGGGGTGGGACAGACCATATTTTCAAAAAAAATGGGCGTCCATCTTTCATTTTGAAAATACGGTTTGTACGGACCAAAATGCCATGGATTTAGTCATTTCTGAGCTGATCATTTGTTTTTTTTTAGCGATAATGGAAACTAAAAACGCCCAGCTCAAAAAACGTCCCAATCCAAGCCATTTGGTCGTTCGGAGGGGCCAGGATTCGTAGTACACTCGCCCCCCTGACAAGCCAGGACACCAACTGGACACCCTAGTGGTCAGTGCGGTGGACTTCAGACAATGCTTCCACATGCATAGTTCGCTTACCACGGGTGCCGAGCCCCCAACCCCCCTCCCCCAAAACCCACTACCCACAAATGTATAACACTACCATAGCTCTTAGGGGTGAAGGGGGCACCTACATGTGGGTACAGTGGGTTTTGAAGGCTTCCCATTTACCAGCACAAGTGTTACAGGTAGGGGGGATGGCCCTGGGTCCGCCTGCCTGAAGTGCACTGCGGTACCGACTAAAATTGCTCCAGGGAGCTGCATACAGGCAGGCCTCTAGGACCTGTTGCTGCTGTATAACCTTGGCACAGCAGTTGACACCTGAAGACTAATGTCTCCGAAAACGTCCTTTATTGGAATAAGCACGTTTACTCACAGTTAACTGCAGATCAGAGGTTGTGCCCCACTGGCAAAGAGTCTCCCTGGTACTGAGATTAGCAGTAGGTCAGAGCTGGCAGAATGCTGTACAATGCCCTCTTTCAGCAACATTCAAGGTAAGAACTAAGTTCTGTAACGTGGCTAACACATGAAAGGAATCTAAACCTGGCTTACAAAAATGGCCACTACCTCATGGACTACCGGAAACAAAACAGGGCACACTCTGACCCAGTAAGCAGAGGGAAAAGCACCATGGGAGTAGAGCCTACCAACTACCAACATCGTGAGCATTTAACACAAGCTAGTGGAATCACGGAGCCCAATACCCTACACCCATCACAATGCATTGCTGATGTGACTCTGCAGTGCGCATAACAGAAAAGGTGTCCCACTCACCCGAGAGCCACATCAGAACCAGGGAAAGGCTGTCAGAGGATAGAACACATTCTGCTGTCATGGAGGTAGGTACGGCATTTGAGGCTGGCATAGAGGCTGGAAAAAAAGTTAATAAAATGTTTTTTTTTGGTGGGAGGGGGTTAGTGACCACTGGGGGAGTCAGAGGAGGTGATCCCCAATTCCCTCCGGTGGTCATCTGGTCAGTTGGGGCACTTTCTTGGGACTTGGACCTGAAAAAAAAGGGTCCAAATAAAGCGGACCAAATTCTCGTCCAAAACGCCCTTCTTGTTTCGATTATCAGCTAAAGACACCCATCTCTCCTTGGCCGATAACCACGCCCCAGTCCCGCCTTCGCCACGCCTCCGACATGCCCCCATCAACTTTGTTCGTTCCTGCGACGGACTGCAGTTGAAGACGACCAAAATTGGCTTTCAATTATACCGATTTGGTCGCCCACGGTTGAAAAATGCCTGTCTCCCGATTTGGGTCGAAATATGGGCGTCTTTCTCTTCGAAAATAAGCTGGCTGATCTACTATGGTCTCTTTTGCAACCTCACTATCAGGATACCCTATCTTCCCTGTTTTGGTAATATCTTTGAAAGATACCTTATCCCGAACCATGCGCTTTTGAGCAACTGTCAGCCTTCCCCCCGTTTCTAGTTTAAAAGCTGCTCTATCTCCTTTTTAAATGCCGACGCCAGAAGCCTGGTCCCACCCTGGTTAAGGTGGAGCCCATCCTTTCGGAATAGGCTCCCCCTTCCCCGAATATTGCCCAATTCCTAACAAATCTAAAACCTCCTCCCTGCACCATTGTCTCATCCACTCATTGAGACTCAGGAGCTCTGCCTGTCGCGCTGCGCGTGGAACGGGTAGCATTTCAGAAAATGCTACCCTAAAGGATCTGGATTTGAGCTTTCTACCTAAGAGCCTAAATTTGGCTTCCAGAACCTCTCTCCCACATTTTCCTATGTCATTGGTACCCACATGTACCAAGACAGCCGGCTCCTCTCCAGCACTATCTAAAATCCTATCTAGGTGATGCGTGAGGTCCGCCACCTTCGCACCAGGCAAGCAAGTCACCAGGCGATCCTCACGTCCACCAGCCACCCAGCTATCTATATGCCTAATGATCGAATCACCAACTACCAACAGCTGTCCTAACCTTTCCCTCCTGGGCAGCGCTTGGAGACATATCCTCGGTGCTAGAGGATAGTACATCCCCTGGTGAGCATGTCCTGGCTACAGAAGTACTTCCTACTTCACCAGGGTGATGCTCTCCTTCTAGGAGACCTCCATCCTCAAAGGTAGCACAAGGGCTACCAGACTGGAGGTAGGACTTCTCTACAACATCCCTGTAGGTCTCCTCTATGTACCTCTCTGTCTCCCTCAGCTCCACCAAGTCTACTACTCTAGCCTCAAGAGAACGGACACAATCTCTGAGAGCTAGGAGCTCTTTGCATCGGGCACACAAACATGACATCTCACCTACTGGGAGATAATCATATATATAACACTCAGTGCAAAAGACTGGATAGCACCCCTCTTGCTGCTGGACTGCTGA